>NC_081421.1:68492814-68665480 GCF_949786415.1 Peromyscus eremicus
AAAGAGAAAACAGTATTAACCCAGGCACGGTGATGGCCACTTATAATCCTGATACCACAGAATCAGAGGTAGGAGGTTCAGGAATGGCTTTGGGCCACACAGGAAGATCCAGTCTCAAAACAAACACACACATCAGAAAGAGTGCTAGCTTAGCATTCACAAAGCCTAGGGTTCAATGCTCAGCACCACTTAAACCCAGTGTGGTGGCGGCACACATGTAATTCCAGTACTTGGGAGGCAGAAGCTGGATGATCAGTAAGTAGTTCAAGGGCAGCAGGGAAGATACTGTCTTAAAAACCAAAAGCACCAAAAAAATTGTCTGTCTTGACTTTGACCTCTAAGTAAACGCAAACCCCAACATGAAGACACAAAGACTGGTACGGCTGAGGGCAGCCTCTGCCAGCGCTCCTCACTCACCATGTAGTATCCCGGAAGCAGCTTCTGCAGAAATTCCGCTTCTTTATGCTGGACTGTCTTAATGATGAACTCATCATCACTGGACACATAGAAGAGGGAACCACTAGCTCCAGAGTTGGAGAGTTCAATCAGTGGTTCACTGCAAAGGGAGTACTGAAAACAAGAGAAGACACTAAGAGTCAGATATGCTAGGGCCTGCCTATCACGGAAATCAGGCACAGACAAACATCCATTCTAAACAACACTAAAGAAGATGGTGGAAGAGGGCAATACTTTTTTGGAATAGTCCTCTGACCTTATAATCACAGATTCTGTGACAAGAAACTTACCAAGTAATCATCAGGCCGGATGCCAAACAGCTCTCTAAAGTAACGGAAGGCAACAGGCGCATAGGTCTTGAAACGAAAGTCATTGTAATGATGAGCTGGTGTCAGGTTGCTCCCTTCACTGTGGGTTGAATATAAAGAAACCTTAACTTCCTAGACCCCATTACCCATGGAATCCACCCTGGGCAGATGCTGAAAGAGATGCCCATCAACACTTCTGAGACACAACAGGGATGAAGATAAGTCAATCTGTGGAACAAAGGCACAACATTGCCTCCTAGCCAAGGCATTAAGTCATTTAAAAGTTTGTTCTTGTTTTTTGTTTGTTTGTTTGTTTGAGATAGAGTCTCACTATGTAGCCAGGGCTGGCCTTGAACTAACAGAGATTAATTTGTTTCTGCCTCACAAATGCTGGGATTACAGGCACCACCAAACACAGCTAATTCTGTGTGTATGAATGTTTTGCCTGCATGCATGTCTATGAACCATATATATGCCTGGTAGTTTTGGAGGCCAAGAAAGTGTCAGATCCTTTGGAACTAGAGTTACAAATGGTTGTGAGCCAAAATGTGGGTGCCAGGAAATGAACCTACGTCTTTTGAAAAAGCAGCAGGTGCTCTAAACCACTGAGCCATCTTATCCGGCTCTGAAAACTTTTTAGATTACATTTATTCTGAGTGTGTGTGTGTGTGTGTGTGTATATATGCACGCGTGTGCACCCAAGCATACATGCCTTGGTACATGTGTTAAGTCAGAGGAAAACCTGCAGGATTCAATTATCCCCATCATGTGGATCAAACTCAGGTTGTTAGGCTTTATCTTTATCTGTTAAGCCACCTCACTAGCCTAAATAAGGTTTTTTTTGTTTTGTTTTGTTTTCTTTTTCTTTTTTTCTTTTTGGTTTTTCGAAACAGGGTTTCTGTGTAGCTTTGCGCCTTTCCTGGGACTCACTTGGTAGCCCAGGCTGGCCTCGAACTCACAGAGATCCACCTGCCTCTGCCTCCGAGTGCTGGGACTAAAGGCGTGCGCCACCGCCGCCCGGCTGTTTGTTTGTTTGTATCTATGACGTTCCATTGGCCATAGGCCTATAGCAAAGCCTGCTGTCTGAACTGTCTAATCTCACTTACCCTGTTCACAAGAAGGTTCAGGACTGACAAGAAATTAGACTAGAGCCCCAAGATTGATGTAAAGAAAGTCCGACTGTCTAGGACACTCTCTTAAGTATGAATTGACCTCTGTACCTGGGAAAGAAGATACTCTCCACCACGTAGAAGTCTTGCATGAGGACATCTCGCTCGGGCTTGGTACTCAGGCTGCCCACAGTGTGGGTAATACCTAACTGGATGGCACCTTTCAAGGCTGATGAAGTTGTCTAAAAAACAGTAAAGAAATGACAGAAACGTTCTGGTATCAAGTCTAAACAAAGTCTGGGGATGGTGGCACATGTCTATAATCCCAGAACACAGAAATAGGAGGACTGCCTTAAGTTCAAGCCCAAACAAAGACTCTGTCTGTATTTCAACTCTGAAACCCCTAAAAGAAAACAAACAAAAGTCTGACCATACCAATAATAACCAAGGAGAAATTTGGGCATAGAGGCACACACCTGGAATCCCAGCACTTAAATGGTTAAGACAAGAAATTTACAAATTTAGGTCAGCTTGGTCTACACTTGGACTTAAGAAACCAAACCAATCAATCAAACCCACTAAACCCATGATGGAACTGTAAGAAGAAACACTTGAAAGCAAACGCCCTTCCAATAGTTTAGACAGTATTTAGGCTATCCCAGTCCTCTACATTGCAATTCAACCTAGAAACGATTAAAACCAGTGACGATTCAGAACAGCAAGGGAGGACAATCTGTGCTGGCCTCAGTTAGGGAAGAGCTCCATGTTACTACTACTACTACTACTACTACTTGCCCTGGGGGTAGCTGAGCCCCTCCAAACATTTGATTCATCTGATAAAGAATATAATGAACATTAACAGAGATTCTGATTTGACTGTATAGCTTTGGTCCTCTGAAAGAAGAACAAGTATTCCAAGAACACTAAAGTAGTAAAAAACAAACAAACAAAAAGCTTCTTAATTAAAAAAAGAAAACATGGCCAGGATGGTCGTGCATTCCAGCACTTCAGAGGCAGAAGCAGGTGGAACTCTGTGCATTTGGAGGCCAGACTGGTCTACACAGAGTTCCAGGTCAGCCAGGAATACACAGATACTGTCTCAAATACACACACACATATACACACACACACACACACAAAAAAAAAAAAAAAAAAAAAAAGAAAGAAAGAAAGAAAAGAAAAAGCACTACACATGAAAAATTCAACTTGTGTATGGGTATTTTGCCTCCATGTATGTATGTCTAAGTACCACATGTGTGCAGCATCCTGGTCAGAAGAAGGAATCAGATCCCGTGGGTCTGAAGACACACGGTTGTGTGTGTGGAAGAAAAGATACTGGAAGACTGGTTTCTAGTCACTTTGCAAATCAGCCACTGTTAAAATGTACAAATTTGCTTGGTAATACTGAGCAACTTGAGACTTAGCAACTTAAAAAGAATCAGAAAATGTAAAAAGGAAAAAAAAAAAGAGAGAGAGAGAGAGAGAGGGAGAGTTAAGAGCACTGGCTGCTCTTCCAGAGGGTACAACCACCCACATGGTGACTCACAATTATCTGTAACTCCAGTTTGAGGGGATCCAACACCTTCTCTGGCCTCTGGGCACCAGGCATGTAGGTGGTGCACAGACATACATGAAGGCAAAACACCCATAAAACAAAAAATAATACTAAATTTAGTTAGGTGGTGGTAGTGTACTCCTTAAGTCCCAGCACTCAGGAGGCAGAATCTCTTGAGTTCCAGGACAGCCTGGTCTATACAGAGAAACCCTGTCTCAAAAAAAAAAAAAAAAAAGAAAGAAAGAACGAAAGAAAGAAAGAAAGAAAGGAAGAAAGAAAGAAAGAAAGAAAGAAAGAAAGAAAGAAAGAAAGAAAGAAAGAAGAAAAAGGATGGAAAAAATTATCAGGATAACTCTGAGAAATGTGAAAACAGTAAAATTTCAGAGGGAAAATGTATTAGAGGTGATAATTGGGTCTGGAGGGGTTGCTGTTCTTCCAGAGGATCTGAGTTCAGTCCCTAGCACCCACAACAGGGGATCACAGCAGCCTGTAACTCTAGCTGTAAGGTATCCAACAGTATATAGCAAGTTCAAGGCCAGCCTGGACTACATTATGAGACCATGTCTTAAAAAAAAGAAAGAAAAGAAAAAGAAAAAGAAAAAAGAAAAGAAAAGAAAAAGCCGGGCGGTGGTGGCACATGTCTTTAATCCCAGCACTCAGGAGGCAGAGGCCAGCCTTGTCTACAGAGCGAGTTCCAGGACAGGCTCCAAAGCTACACAGAGAAACCCTGTCTCAAAAAAACAAAACAAAACAAAAAGGAGGAGGAGGAGGAGGAGAGAAGGAAAAGGAGAGGGAGAAGGAGAAAAAAGAAGAGGAGGAGGAGGAAGAGAGAAGGAGAAGAAGGAGAAGAAAAAAGAAGAAGAGGAGGGGGAGGAGGAGGAAGAGGAGGAGGAGGAGGAGGAGGAGAAGAAGAAGAACAACAACAACAAAAACAAAACAAAACAAAACAAAACAAAACAAAACCCAGAGACACAGGACTCCAGGTAGGTGTGGTGCATGCTTGTAAATCTCAGAGAACTCGGGAGATGGAAGGAAGAAGGGTCAGGAATTCAAAGTCATCCTCTGTTACAGTGAATCTGAGATCAGCCTGGGGTATGGAAAAGACCCATTTTCAAAAAGAAGGAAAACAAAACAAAACAAAAACAAAAACTCAGGTTTCCTGTGGCAAGGGAAAAAGTGGCCTTTTAGGACTCAGTAACATATTTCTATCTAATAATGAAATCCAATTTCTTCCATTCAATGAAAGTATCAACCATGGCTGGGCATGGTAGTGCATACCTTTAATCCCAGCACTTAGGAGGCAAAGATAGGTAGATCTCTGTGAGTTTGAGCTGTCCTGGCATACATAGTGAGTTTGAGAACAGCCAGGGCTATGTAGAGAAACCCCACTTTTAAATTTTTTTTTAAAAAGATAGTATCAGCCGGGCGTTGGTGGCACACGCCTTTAATCCCAGCACTCAGGAGGCAGAGGCAGGCGGATCTCTGTGAGTTCGAGGCCAGCCTGGTCTACAGAGTGAGATCCAGGACAGGAACCAAGACTACACAGAGAAACCCTGTCTCGAAAAACCAAAAAAAAAAAAAAAAAAAAAAAGAAAAAGATAGTATCAACCAACACTAGATTTTTCATTAGTAACAGTCTCCTTTAATCACATATATAAAAAGAAAATAATTCATTCTTTGTGAATTAATTTCAAAACACAAGTTACATTATATTCATTGTCTATCAACAAATGGGATGGGTGTAGTGGTACACAACTTTAATTCCCTCACTCACTCAGGAGGCAAAGACAGGCAGATCTCTGTGGGTCTGAGACAGCATGGTCTACACAGTGAATTCCAGGCCCATCAAGACTAAATAGAAAGATTTTGTCTCAAATGAAACAAAACCACAAACCAACAAACAAAATAAGAAAAACCAAATGGAATAGTTTGTGGAGAGCAGTATCAAGAACAGTACTGGCCAGACATGGTGGCTCATACCTATAATCTAAGCACTTGGGAGGCTGAGGAAGAAAGACAACAGGAAGTTCAAAACCAGCCTCAACTACATAGTGAATTCCAGATCACCCTGTTTTAGAAGGAGACACAATCTCAAGAAAAGCAAACAACAAAAGAAAACAACAGTATTGCCCTTGGTGTGTTACCAAAGTAAGATGTTCCAGCCAGTCTGTCCAGACTTACCTTTTTATATGTAGTCTCTCCAGAGGAATCAACACCTCGGTGGCCTATTTTCTTGACAGGCATGACAGAGGCAAACGGTACCTAAAGAAAAAAAACAAAGAATTAAGATTAATATATGGCCAGGTAATGGTACATACTTATAACCCCAGCATTTGGGAGGATGAGTTAAAGGACTGTTAGTTCCAGAAATAGAAAAGGAATAAAACCATCAGAGCAGACTCTAACTAGCTATTCCCAGGAGTCAATATGCCAGTGCAACCAACACCAAGTTACTCTCCATGTCATTAATATCTATCAAGTTAGAATCCAGAGGACAAGACTAGTGAAAACAGTATTCCACAATCTTAAGACCTAATAGTCAAGGCCCTTAATAAAAGGGCATGGTAGCCGGGCGGTGGTGGTGATGCACGCCTTTAATCCCAGCACTCGGGAGGCAGAGCCAGGCGGATCTCTGTGAGTTGGAGGCCAGCCTGGGCTACCAAGTGAGTTCCAGGAAAGGCACAAAGCTACACAGAGAAACCTTGTCTCGAAAAACCAAAAAAAAAAAAGGGCATGGTAGTGATTACCTATAAGCTCTGTCACTACTTGGGACGGGGGAGGGGGAATGACTAGCAGTTCAAGTCCAATATTGGTTACATAGTGAGTTTGAGCTGTATCAGGTCAAAAATAATAACTAAAATAGTAAGAATATATTACCTCAAAGACCTTTAAAGATATTGTAAAAGAAAAACCTGAAATCTCAGAAAAAAGTGCCAGTTTAGCATTCTGAATCCTGACACAAGCATAGGAGTGAAACAATGGGGCTAGAACATCTCCATGTGGGGAAAGAATAGCAAATCGAAGATATTCTGCACAGGAAAGGGTAAACATACAGGTGTAAACATACCTGCAATCCCACTATTTGGGAGGCTGAGGCAAGAGGATTGCCCAAAGTTACAAGTTACCTCATACTACATAGTCAATACCAGGCTAGCCTGAGTACAGAATGAGATTCTGTCTCTAAACAACAAACAAGGATCAGGCATATAGCTCCACTGGTAGAGTGCCTGCTCAGTCTGTGAGAAACCCTGATTTCTATCTGAAGCACTACAAAGCCTGTGTGGTGGGACATGCCTGTAATACCAACACTCAAGAGGGAAGGCAGAGGATCTGGGGTTTAAGGTCAGCCTCAGGGGCCTTAAACAAAGCACAGTGGGAGGCCAGACTTGGTTCAATGAGACCCTGCTTCAAAAGCAAGTAAATAAATAAATAATCCACTAAAACTCAAAAACAAAAGATATGCTCAATCAACATCTTTTGATATTATAGCTGGATATGATGGCACACACCTTTAATTCCAGAACTGTGGAGGCAGAGGCAGGTGGATCTCTGTGAGTTCGAGGCCAGCCTGGGCTACAGAGTGAGTTCCAGGACAGGCTCCAAAGCTACACAGGGAAACCCTGTCTCAAAAAACAAAAACAGCCGGGCGGTGGTGGCGCACGCCTTTAATCCCAGCACTCGGGAGGCAGAGCCAGGCGGATCTCTGTGAGTTCGAGGCCAGCCTGGGCTACCAAGTGAGTTCCAGGAAAGGCGCAAAGCTACACAGAGAAACCCTGTCTGGAAAAAAAACAAAACCAAAAAAAAAAAAAAAAAAAAAAAAAAAAAAAAAACCAAAAAAAAACAAAAAAACAAAAACAAAAACAAAACAAACAAACAAAAACCCAGGAGGGGAGCCTGCAAAGGTCCTGGATGACAATCCCAGACTGCCAGCACAAGTTAAGAGGCCACACATATTGAGTCTTCAACAGACTCAGAAAGGGAAAAGGACTTGGAAGAAGCTGAGGAATGTAAAGACACATATTCAGTACTGGAGTCAGAGAAGTTGGAAGACTCAAACTTTTCTGTATAGTGTGATTTTTGCACTAAATCCTATAGTCTAGTCCATAATTATTTGTACATTATTTTAGACTACTGCTGTGTTATGAGATTATGACTCTTTTTATGCAGTTGCATGTGGGTTTTTTGGATAAATTAACATGTCAAATAAATGTTCTCTCTCTCTCTCTCTCTCTCTCTCTCTCTCACACACACACACACACACACACACACACACACACACAGATTTTGTCTAACTCTTCAAGACATAAACAAAGAGAAAATGATAGCCATGTCTAACCCATGGCCCACATACACTCAAGATAACTTTGAATATGACCCAACATAACACCATAAACTTAAAATACCTTGAGATATTTTGCCATTTTCTTTTTCTTTTTTTAAGATTTATTTATTTTCTGTATGTGAGTGCTCTATCTGTATGTATGCCTTTATGCCTGAAGAGGACATCAGACCCCACTACAGATGGCTGTGAGCCACCATGTGGTTGCTGGGAATTGAACTCAGGAGCTCTGAAGGAACAGCCAGTGCTCTTAGCCACTGAGCCATCTCTCCAGTCCTTTTTCTTTTTTCTTTTTGTAACTCAATTACATGGCTCTCAAGTATGAACTCTGTACATGACAGCAGTGTGTTGTGATGTCAGAAGTTTGGACATACCTGGATAGAGTCTCCTATGCCAGAATTATACTTTTAGCAACAATGAATCAATATATAAAACTCACCTCAGATCCTGTGGCTCTCCTGTTTCCAGATGCTGCTGCTTAAAAAAAGAAAAAAAAGAAAGAAAGAAAAAGAAAAAAATCTTAAGTATATATAAACACAGTCACAAAACCTCTACCAAACTCACTATGAGGGTCAAGGTTTAAGTCAAACTAAACATTGTGATGAACTACTTATTGCCTCTCACACTAATACCAAATCCATTTAAAATAAAATTTACTGACTTACTTATTGTGTGTATATGTGTATGCACCTTGATCATTTATTTAGCTATCAGAGGACAACTCTGAAAAACTATTTATTTATTCACTTCTTTCTTTGTTCACTCACTCACTCATTTACTGGCCTCTACGCTGCTTATTTCCTGGTTCCTGGCTCATGACCTTCCCTGATTCTATCTCCACCCCCTTCTTGCTAGAATTACAAAAGAGAGGCATTGCTGGGCGGTGGTGGTGCATGCCTTTAATCCCAGCACTTGGGAGGCAGAGCCAGGCGGATCTCTGTGAGTTCGAGGCCAGCCAGGTCTACAGAGCGAGATCCAGGAAAGGAGCAAAGCTACACAGAGAAACCCTGTGTGTGTGTGTGGGGGGGGGGGGGAATGAGACACCACATCCAGATATAAACTTGACTGCTTACATGGCTAGTAATTTCACCAGCTGAGCCAAGAGCACTTTTAAATGCTCTTTTTTCCTCTTTCATACTTACAAGAGCCTTATGCATATTCTTTTTTTTTTTTTTTTTTTTTTTTTTTTTTTTTTTTTTGCTTTTTGAGACAAGGTTTCTCTGTGTAGTCTTGCCCCTAAAACTCACTTTGTAGACCAGGCTGGCCTTGAACTCAAGAAATCCGCCTACCTCTGCCTCTGAGTGTTGAGATTAAAGGTATAACACCAGGCTGCATACTCCATTCTTATTCTACCCCCTTTCTAACTCATATGGTCAAATTCTCTTTTCATAATTTATCATTATGTGTCTGGTATGTGTGTCATGTGAGCCATGACATACGTGTGGCAGCCAGAGGACAACTTTGTGGAATGAGTTCTCTCCCACCTTTATGTGGGGGCTGTGGATCAAGGTCAGGTTATCAAGCTTTACCCACTGACCCACCTCACCAGCCCAGTGTTACTATTTTCAACGGGAAGCATAATTGTTCTTTTTTTTTCCTTTCTTTTTTTTGGGAGCGGGGTTAGAGACAGGGTTTCTGTGTAGCCCTGGCTGTCCTGGAACTCACTCTGTAGACCAGGGTGGCCTCCAACTCAGAGATCCAAGTTTCTACCTCCCAAGTGCTGAAATTAAAGGTGTGTACCACCAAGACTAGCAACTGTTCTTAATACATTTAACCATCAAAGAAAATGTCAGTGACACATGGCAGAAGGAGAAAGGGCCCAAGAGACAGACAGATACCCAAGGAGCTCAGTCTAGCAGCATATGCCTATAGTTCCAGCACTTCAGAGGCTGAAGCAGGATTATCAAAGCAGGAAGCTTGCTAGTTCATCAAGGAAGAGTATGCTACACAGTAAACTTCAGGTCCAAACAAAACAATAAAAAGCTTTACCTCCACAGATGAGACCAGAACATCAGGCTAGGATAGAATACTTGCCTAGAACATAAAGATCTGAATCTATTTCCCAGTATGGGGGTGGGGGGTGGGGGGGGGGAGCATGCCTGGAAGACCTAGCTAGCAGTACTCTCCTTAACTCCAGCACTTGGAAAATGGAAGCAAGGTCATACTATTTACACAGTGAATTCAAGGAAAGCCTGGACCATGTGATACTGTCTCATACAAACAATAGACTATTGCTCATCAGAAAGTTTTTCTAGCATTTGTTTAAAATATCTTCAATAGCCAGGCAGTGGTGGCACAGCCTTTAATTCCAGCACTGGGGAGGCAGAGGCATGTGGATCTCTAAGAGTTTAAGGCCAACCTGGTCTACAGAGTGAGTTCCAGGACAGCCAGGGCTACACAGAGAAACCCTGACTTGGAAAAACAAACAAATGAACAAAAAAGACAAGATCTCATATAGCCCAGGCTGGCCTCTAACTCCTCATCAAACATACAGCAAAGCTGGTCTTAAACATCTGATCATCTTGCCTCCACTTCCTGAGACTGGGACTACAAGTACATACCATCACCCTACCTATTAGTATAAAATTTATTTTTTTTTTGTTTCTTCGAGACAGGGTTTTTCTGTGTAACTGCCCTGGCTGTCCTGGAACTCCCTCTGTAGACCAGGCTGGCCTCGAACTCACAGAGATCCACCTGCCTCTGTCTCCTAAGTGCTGGGATTAAAGGCATGCACCACCACCGCCTAGCTAGTATAAAACTTTTAAAAGCTTGCATCTCAGCCAGGCAGTGGTAGCGCACACCTTTAATCCCAGCACTTGGGAGGCAGAGCCAGGCGGATCTTTGTGAGTTCGAGGCCAGCCTGGGCTACAGAGTGAGTTCCAGGAAAGGTGCAAGCTACACAGAGAAACTCTGTCTCGAAAAAAAACAAAACAAAACAAAAACCAAATACATCCATCTCATCTGGCTCTTACTACCAGGAGTATGGGCTATTTAAATTAAGATTTAAGAGACACGTTTACCTAACTTGTTTAGATGCTGACTGGAAAAACAACTGAACCAGCAAGATGGGTCAGTGGGTGAAGGTGCCTGCCACCTAAGTCTGATCCCAGGACACATGATGGAAGCAGAGAACAGACACCAGACCTCCGTAAGTGTGCCATAGCACAAAACATCCTCCCCACACACAATTAAACTATTTTAAAATGTAGACAGAAGCCTTAAGAGAGAAAATTTAAATAATAATTCTTTTTTCCCCCCTAAGACAAGGTTTCTATGTGTAGCCTTGGCTGTCCTGGAACTCCCTCTGTAGACCAGGCTGGCTTCGAGATCTGCCTGCTTCTGTCTCCCAAGTGCTGGGATTAAAGGCGACCCCACCACCACCTGGCAAATAATAATTTTTATCCAGTGTTTCTTTACTTGTTTGTTCCAGGGAACAAATCCAAGGCCTGAGGGTTCGGAGACCACTGAGAGGGAAGGCAACTGCCAAAGCCTAATGACCTGAACTCTATCTCCGAAACCCACAATGGCAGGAAGGAACCCACTCTCACGTTGCCCTTTGACTGCCCATACACGTGCTGTGGCACGCACACCCTCGCACACATGCAGACACAATAAATAAATGTCCTACCACTGAACTGCATTTCTAGCCACAATTATTCTTAAGTTTGTAGATACAACAATAATACTGTGATTGTTGTACATTCTACCCCCTCAAAAGACTACTTACCTATAGAACTATTTTCTCCCCTTTCTTGTTTTTTTTTTTTTTTTTTTTTTTTTTTGGTTTTTCGAGACAGGGTTTCTCTGTGTAGCTTTGTGCCTTTCCTGGAACTCACTTGGTAGTCCAGGCTGGCCTCAAACTCAGAGATGCACCTGCCTCTGCCTCCCGAGTGCTGGGATTAAAGGCGTGCGCCACCACTGCCCGGCTCCCTTTCTTGGTTTTGAGGCAGTGTCTTTCACAGTTATGGACTAGCCTCCAATTTAGTATGTAGGTGATGATGACCTTGAGCTCCTGATCCTCTTATTCACCTCCCACATGATGGAACTGCAGGCTTGCACCATGCCCAGACCTGCAGAAATATTGTTCTGAAGTGTCTGTCAGTGAAATTGTAAGGAACTGAACTTTTTAAGACATTCCAAGATACAGAGGAGGGAGATTTAAGGAGAGGGCAATGGAAAAAAAAACAGCTAGTGGGGAGGATGTGAAAGTGGAGGTAAAAAGAGAAGGGAGGGAAAAGGAGAAGGAGGGAGGGAGAAAAGAAAGCTGTGATACCACATATTTCTATTTCCACCATCCTGAGAGGCAGAGGCAGAAGGATCTAATCTGTGCTACCTTGCTACATGAGTTTGAAGTGAGTTATAGGTCTCACTTCAAAAAATCACAAAAAACTTTGCTTCACAAACAACAAAGCTGGGCCTAGCCAGACTCAGTGGCCCATGCCTTTATTCTACCACTCAGGAGGGAGAGGCAGGGGTGTTTCTGTGAGTTCAAGGTCAGCCTGGTCTACAGAGCAAGTTCTAAGACAGCCAGTGCTACATAGAGAAACCTTGTCTCAAAAAACAAAACAAAATAATAATAAGCATTTTTATTTTGAGATGGGGGTCTTGCTATATTGCCCAAATGATCCTCTTACCTTAGCCTCCTAAGTTGCTTCCAGCATACCCACCTGGCTCAGAAAGCCCAGCAAGTACAGGTATTCTTTATGGTTTTGTTTTTTTGAGACAGGGTCTCTACCCAGGCTAGCCTAGCACGAGATATATAGCCCAGGCTGCCCTCACAAATTTAAAGCAATCTTCCTACACTAGCTAGGATTATAGGAATAGAGTAACAAACACATTTCAGAAAGTACCTTTTTGTCTTTGCTTAAGATGTTAGCTGGGCCAGCCTGGTGGCACAAGCCAGCACTTGGGAGGCAGAGACAGGTGGATGTAAACAGAGAGTTACATGACAGCCAGGACTACATAAAGAGACCTGTCTCAAAAAGAAAAAACAAACAAAAACAAAACAGAAGTCAGCCAGGAGCATTCCTTTAATCCCAGCACTTGGAAGGCAGAGGCAGTCAGATCTCTCTGAGTACAAGGCCATCCCGAGTTACATGAGACCTTTCTCAAAAACAAAACAAAAGCAAAACTGGCAAGATGGTACTTGTGGGTACTTGTTATGCAAATCTACTAACTTCAGTTCATCTTCTGAACCCAGGTAAAGGTGAGAGGAGAGAACTGAGTCCACAAGTGTCCTCTGCCCTCCACATATACATGTCCCCACACAAATCTCTCTCTCTCACTCATACACTCAGTAAATTTTAATAAGTAAAATAATAAGTAAAAATTTAAAACAAAACAGCATGGCTTTTCACTGCTATGTTTATATTAGACCAAAAGAAGACTTCCAATAGATAAACTCAAGAGTTTCTTTTAGATATCTTGTACTTGTCTACAAGATTAGTTACTAATTCTTGGCAAAAACATTTGTTAACAGGGCTAGAGAGATTAAGCACGGACTGCTTTTCCAGAGGACCTGATTTAATTCCCAGCACCCACATGGCAGCTCACAACCATCTGTAACCATAGCCCCAAGGAATTCCATACAATCTTTTGGCCTCCACAGGCATCAGACACAGGGGGTACACAGAAAAACATGCAAGAAAACACCCATACACATAAAATAATAAAATCAAAATAAATAAATCATTTTTTTAAATTGCACATTAACTTTTAAAATAGTTTCTGAAAGAATGACTAGTAACTCATATACTGTGCTTGCAAGAGCTCAGAATTTCTATGCTTTTGAAGGAGATCAGAAAGATTAAGTTCCGTTCTATGCTATTCTCTCCTTCTTGAAGGACTTCTGGCTCAGCAGAATACATTCAGAAAGAAACAGCTAGTTTACAGCCAAGTTAGTTCACACAGGTTAGTAAAGGGAGGGCAGGGAATCTAGTAGAGTGCTGCTCCTCTTCCATGTTCACAGCACTGTGTTTATCCACAGCACCAGAGAAACAGACTAGCAGGGGCAAGAACAACACGGTGGGTAGAAATATGGGCTCCAGGAAAAAAAAAGAAGAAAAGTAAGAGAGAGAAAAGAACATGGGCTTTACAATTTAGGCACTTAGATTTGCTAGGTCTCAACACAGGGTTCAACATTTACTGAGTAGACCAATTGGGCAGTTTGGTTAAACTTCTCTAGGCCTTGGTTACTTCCTCCATAAAAAGTAGAAATAAGGCCTGGAGATAACACAAACTTTTTTTTTTTTTTTTTTTTTTTTTTTTTTGAGACAAGATTTCTCTGTGTAACAGTCCTATAACTTGCTTTGTAGACTAGGCTGGCCTCAAACTCACAGAGATCCACCTGTCTCTGCCTCCCAATACAGCCCAGAAATACAAACTATTTTTGATAGAGTATATTCAAATCTATAAGGTCTTGGACCAATCTCCTGCAACCCCACCCCAACCCCTACAAAAAAAAAAAAAAAAGAAAAAGAAAAAGAAAGAGAACATAGGAACAGAAAGAATAGCATCATGTACCTCCAGAGTTAAGAGAATCAAGTCACATAAGGACTTGTAGTAATTGTTCTAGAAACGCTATCAAGTATCACTGTGAATGATTATTTTTTTCCAAGACAAGGTCTTACTCTATAGTCCAGCTCCACCTATAATTCATGTATGTAGCTCAGGTTGGTCTTAAACTTATCGCAGTTCTCCTGCCTCCCCTTTCTGAGCACTGGGATTAAAGACATAGGACACCATGCTCAGGAATAAGCATATATTTTAAACCCCCGTCTACAGGATGGGAAAACTCAAAAGGAATAAGTATAACATAAATGGAAAAGAAAAAAGAGCTGAACTAACAAAAGAAAAAAAATCAAAAAGAAAAAAGCTGGGGCTAATTTACTGTAACAAAACTGAGAAGGGGTACACATCCACGTTAAGATATCATTGACCTGGGAGAGGAACATCACGTGTTATAACTGTTATGGGGAAGAGCTGGCTGCTAGTTACTGCAAGGAGCTCATGCTTCTTTAGCACAGACACACATCGGATCTACCTCTCTTACGGTGGACACCACAGCACAGAAAGTTGAAACCTAATAAGGGAAAACAGAAAGTTATCACTTACTTTTGGGGTACTATTTGTTATGGTAGACTAAATTTATTCACATTATTCAATAAAAATCTATATGCAACCATGGTGCTCAGTTTCCAGCACCACACTGTGAACTGACTAGTCATTCTAGGCAAACTGCTCCTATCCAACAGATGTAGTTCTGGCACAAAAATTCAGTAGTTGCCAGGCAGTGGTGGCGCACACCTTTGATCCCAGCACTTAGGAAGCAGAGGTAGGTGGATCTGTGAGTTCGAGGACAGCCTGGTCTACAAAGTGAGTTCCAGGACAGCCAGAGCTACATAGAGAAAACCTGTTTCAAAAAAAAGCAAATAAATAAATTCCAGTAGTCACAAAACTTTTACTCCAAATCATTTACCTTTCCAGTGGATTCCAATTGGACGAATTTTTCAGATCTAAAGCTTTTCCATACACAGGCTTCTATATAGGGTACATATACAAGAATATTCGCCGGGCAGTGGTGGCGTACGCCTTTAATTCCAGCACTAGGGAGGCAGCAGCAGGCGGATCTCTGTGAGTTTGAGGCCAGCCTGGGCTACAGAGTGAGTTCCAGGAAAGGCGCAAAGCTACACAGAGAAACCTTGTCTCGAAGGGGGAAAAAAAAAAATATATAATATATATATATATATATATATATGAATATTCACTGTAGTAGTGCATGTAATAAGTATAAATGTACAAGTACTGTATTGGAAAGAACATAAGTAAACAGGATAAATAAATCAGGGTGTAGTTTAAAGTAGTTTAAAGTGGAATACTATATAACCATTATTTTATATAAAATAATCATTACTTTTAAATGCATGTTTATAGATAGCTTAGATGGCATGTTATGATAAAATTAAAAAATTTCAGTCAAGGTCTTACTGTGCAGTTCAACCTGACCTTGAACTCATAACGTTCTGCTGTAGCTTTCCAAACTCTGGGATTACAGGTGTGAACCACTACACCCAGCTCCACAGTACATTAATGAAAAGAAAAAAAGTTGTTTAAAAAGGAAGTTTAAAGGCCTTTTCCCAGCACCCACAGCTCACAAGTATCTGTAACTCTGTAACTCCAGTCCCAGGGGACTGATGGCCTCATTTGGCTTCTGTAGGCATTGTACACATGTGGTACACAGACATACACACAGGCAAAACCCAAATACAGAAGAATAAAATGGGGAAAAAAAGAATACAATATACTTGAAAACAATTATACAAGTACTTATTCATATATAAAAGGTCCTCAAATATGAAACTGTATATATGCTGGTATCAGCTTGATTTGATTAGTTTCTATTTTCCTTGAACCATAGATAAACCTTTTATTTATTTATTTGTCTATTTACTTGTTTATTTATTTGTTTATTTTTTGTTTTTTTGAGACAGGGTTTCTCTGTTTAACAGCCTTGGATAAACCTTTTATTTATTCATTCATTGGTTTTTCGAGACAGGGTTTCCCTGTGTAACAAACAGCCTTGGCTGCCCTGAAACTCACAGAGATCTGCCTGCCTCTGCCTCCCGAGTGCTGGGATTAAAAGTGTGCACCCCCACCACCCAGCTTAAGACTGATTCATTTTTATTTTATATGTATGGGTATTTTGCCTTCGTGCATCATGTGCATGCCCATATGCCCATGGAGGCCAGAAGAGGGTGTCAGATCCCCTAGAACCAGAGTTACAGACAGTTGTGAGCTGACATGTAGGTGCTGGGAATTGAGCCATGTGGATGCTGGGAATTAAACCTGGGTCCTCTGGAAAAGCAGTCAATGCCCTTAACCACTGAGCTATCTCTCCAGCCCAAGAAGTATGTTAATCTGTATATTACAAACTAAAGAGACACACAGAGAAAGCTTTAGTGTCATTCTCTCTGTTTTAAAACCTTTAGCTCCCAATACTCTGGTGCTCAACAGCCACCCAACAAACCATTACCACCACCACCACCCCCCAACTAAAGTTCATAACAAAAATCACTGTCCTATGCTACAAAAATAAGTTAGAAGGAAAAAGAAAAAAAAAATCGAAAAGAAATGCCTAGAGGGCCATTTAGTAAAGGTGCTTGCCATGGTACCTGACAACCTGAGTTCTATCCCTGAGACCCACACGGGAGGAAAGAAGAGAACTGATTCCTACACATCGTTCTTGGACATCCTCCCACACAAATGTATGCACAGACATACATATATACACATAGAGCAAAGTATAAGAAATTAGTAATAAACAGAGGAGGCTGGACAGATGGCCAGTCCAGTTCCAGGGGCTCTGATGCCTCCGGCATCTGAACTCACATGAACATCCCCCCCACCCCACATGTATACACATAACATCAAATCATTTTTCTGAACGACATATTACATTGGGATACCCTATAATCTTAAACCTATATAAATATATGTAAGAGACTTCTCTGAGAGAGGGAAGCATGGGGTTTGGGAGATAACTCCAGGGGAATAGCTCCTGCTATACAGGCCTAATAACCTGAGTTCAACCCCTAGAACCCACATAAGAAGTCAGATAGGTAAGAAGGCTAGAAGCTATTCCCAAAGTTGTTCTCTGACCTCCACATGCACCCCACGGCACATACACACACTCACACAAAATAAATAAAAACTTAAAAAAAAAAATAAAAGACAACCCTATCTTTCAAATTATTAATGGTCTCTTAATGTTGATACTCCATATTTGCATTATCTCCATAGATGTTATAACTTGAAAAATATTCTTAAAAACCAAACAAAACAGGTTCTGGCAAAGTGTGGTGTCACAATCCAATAATCCTAAAACATAAAATAGAAGCAGAGCCAGGCGGTGGTGACGCATGCCTTTAATTCCAGCACTCGGGAGGCAGAGCCAGGAGGATCTCTGTGAGTTCGAGGCCAGCCTGGGCTACAGAGTGAGTTCCAGGACAGGCACCAAAACTACACAGAGGAACCCTATCTTGAAAAAAAGCCCCCCCCCAAAAAAAGCAGAAGTATCAGGAATTAAAGGCCAGCTTTGGCTATACAGCAAATTCAAGACCAGGACTATTTTCCATCCCAAAAAAACAAAACCAGATATGCTTTAAGTTATAAAAATAAGGTGAGAAAGTTGGGTGTGGTGGTGCATGCCTTTAATCCTGGCACTCGGGAGACAGAGGCAGATAGTAGACACAGACAGGTAGATCTCTGTGAGTTCTAGGCTAGCCTGGTCTATAAAGCAAGTTCCAAGACAGCTAGAACTGTAACACAGAGAAACCCTGTCTCAAAAAACAACAACAAAAATAAGGTGAGAAGCCACTGTTACTTAAAATAACTTCTGAACAACTGAAGCAGTCACATCAGATACCAAAGTATAGACAATCAATTCTTTCTCCCTATCCCTACCTGTGCAGTTTTGGAGCAAAGTCTGTTTTGATAGCTCACTCTGGCCTCAAATTCCTCCTGCCTCTGCCTGCCAAGTGCTAGGATTATAAGCATGTACCACTCCACAACATAATTCTGTCTGTTTCTCTCTCCTAGGTTTATTTTTAACTTGTATGTGTATGACTGTTTTGTCTATCTGTATGTCTGTGCACCATGTGCATGTCTGGTATCTGTGGAGGCCAGAAGAGGGTTTCGGGTTCCCTGGAACTGGAGTTAAAGGCAGTTGTGACCTGCCATTATGGGTGCTGGGAACTGAACTTAGGTTCTATGTAAGAGCAGCCAGTAGTTTTAACCGCTCAGTTACCTCTCCTGCCCCCTTTAAAAACAAACATCAAAAAAAAAAAAAAAAAAAAAAGAGTCTTATTTTATTGCCTAGATGGCCTGGAACTCCCTATGTGGTTTTGAACTTACAGCAGTCCTCATACCTCAGTCTCCCAAGTTGCTAAGACAGCAGGTATGCACCACCACACCTAACTATTTAAAAGACTTCTGAGTAACTCTGTACCAGTTTAGGGAAGCATTCCAGCTTAGTCCTTTGCAGCACCCTAGCTTGTGTTTGTGGAGGATACTGGAAGGACTGGTTTCTAGCCACTGTGCAAAACACCATTCTTGGTCTCTACAAATTTGTTCAGTAATACCAGACAACTTGAAACAAAATTTCAAATTAAGAAGAATTAGAAGACTTATAAAACAAGGGGGTGGTAGTGATAGAGGGACAATGGACGGCTCAGCAGTTAAAGAGAACTGTCTGCTCTTCCAGAGGACCCAGCCACACATAGGGTAGTTCATAATTGTCTGTAACTCCAGTCCCAGGGGATCCAACATTCTCTCTGGTCTCTGTGGACACTTCATATGTGGTACATGAAGGCAAAACACCCATAATACTAAAAATAATAACTAATTTTAAAAAAGAAAATGTCAAAAAAGAGACAGGAGAGAAAAATTATCAACATGATTCTGAGAAGTGTGAAAACAGTGTATTTCAGAGGGAAAATGTACTAAAGGTGATAACTGGGTCTGGAGTGCTCAAGGGTTAAGAGCACTCAAGGGTTAAGAACACTTGCTGTACTTCCAGAGGACCTGAGTTCAGTTCCTAGCACCCACAACAGGGGGCAGCCTGCAACTCTAGCACCAAGGGATCCAAATGTCTTTTTTCTGGCCTCCTTGGACACTGGCACACAGATGGCATTCACTCATACATAACACACACAGATACGCATAATTTTAATAAAAATGAAATCTCTAAAAATAAAGAGGTGATAATTTAAACAAAGATATCTTCATACAGCAAGTAGCTCTGAAGTGAGTTGGGCTCCCCTTAGTATGTGGAACAAAACAGAATTGGCCTCAATAGCAAAGCCTCTCCCAGCACTTTCAGAGGAGAAGCATTTCCTTTGGAGATGAGATGACATCATCCAGCAGTCAGAAACTAAAAGCCACTGTGTGACTGACTTCAGTGTTTGAAGTACACATATAATTTGCAGATGCTTGAGGCTAGCCGGACATGCATTCCTCAGACAACTAGTTTTGCCTGAACAGGTCATAAACAAGGTATTTCAGAGACTC
Organism: Peromyscus eremicus; assembly: GCF_949786415.1. NCBI lineage: Eukaryota > Metazoa > Chordata > Mammalia > Rodentia > Cricetidae > Peromyscus > Peromyscus eremicus. The sequence continues at coordinate 68,512,648 of NC_081421.1, forward strand.
AATCCACTGCTTACCAGTAACACAACTTAAATGTTTCACAAAGTAAAAACGCTAACTCTTAGGAACTAGTTTGATAAAATCAAAAGCCAAGGATTAAAAAAACAAAAACCCAGCAAAATAAAAAACTAAAAACTTTCTACAACAAAACAAACAAACAAAAAACCAAAGCTAATTTGTTTGCTGAACTATACAGAACACCTCTTTGCTCCCGTAATTTGGAATACTGAAAATCATTCTACCTATACCCCTTCAGGTGGGAGGCACAATATGTTTTCCAAATAAAAATATTCAGAAATATCAGCATGCGTCAAGGAAGTACTGCAGATCACACAGTTAGTTCTGAGACAAAAAAAAAAAAAAAGAAAGAAAAAGATACTGCCTAGGCCTGGTGGCACATGCCAGTAATCTGAGTACTCAGAAAATTAAGACAAGAGAATCTCAAGATCAAGGCCAGCAGAGGCTACACAGGAAGATTGTGCTTCAAGAGGTTAAACAGTAACTCAAGCTTACAACTGGCCAGGGATGGTGGGGCACACCTTTAGTCCCAGCCTTGGGAGGCAGAGACAGGTGATCTCTGAGTTAGAGGCCAGCCTGGTCTACAGAGCGAGTTCCAGGACAGCCAGGGCTATACAAAGAATCTGTCTTGAAACACTACCACTACACTACCCACCACCCTCCACTCCCTGAAACAAATAAAAACACCTGAACAGTGTGCACTTTTAACTCTCGAACCCAGGAAGTAGCCAGAGGACCAGGAGTTCAAGATCTGCCTTAGCGCAAAGTACATTTGAGGCCAGCTTGGGCAGATTAGACTGTCTCAAAAGTAAGTGGGGAGGACAGGGACTGACCACAACTACCTCCATAACAGTAACTGAATCAAAGCAATTAAAACCAAGCCACGTTGCAAAGAAAAGCTCAATTTTGTTTCTCAGCAGGTTATTAATTTTCCTTTCTCAGGGAAAGTCAAAAAAGTCAAGGAAGGGCCTCAAAATAAAAGCTCAAAAGTAGTTTGAGACAGGCGGCGGCGCACGCCTTTAATCCCAGCACTCGGGAGGCAGAGGCAGGTGGATCTCTGTGAGTTGGAGCCCAGCCTAGTCTAGAGAGCAAGTTTCCCAGACAGTCAGAACTGTTACAGAGAAACTCTGTTTCAATGCACTGGGACAGCAAGATGGTGCATTAGGTAAAGGCACTTACCAGCCAGTCCAATGATTGAATTCAATCCACAGAATTCCCACGGTAGGAGAGGACCAACTCCTCTGCCTCTCACAGCTGTTTTCTGACCATACATGCACACCCTGGCAAGCCCCACCACCATGTATACACCATATAAATGTAAAAAAACATGTTTTAGTTTAATCTACCAGTCCTGTCACCTAATAGCCAACATATTACCAGAAATACCAAGGAATAAGCAATGAGTTTACTAAGATCCTTTTTAATAGCATTCAATCTCTACTGAGCACCCTTGTCTCTAGTAAAACTCTCTAAACCTCAGCTGCCTAATTTAGGAAATGAGGAGGTGAAATTAAAATAACTATTTCCTTCTAATGAACTTTTACTTCCAGTACCACAAGAGCAAATTTCACCATATCACTTAGCACCAATATTTTGCTCAAAATTATGAAAAAAAAAAATCTGTCTTTTCTTTCTTTTTTCCCAAGACAGAGTCTCACTATGTAGCTCTGGCTGTCCTGGAACTCACTCTGCAGACCAGGCTAGTCTTGAATTCACAGATTCACCACTGCTGGCTGCCAAGTTTTTTCTTAAAAGACCTGACAGTTTTGAATTAGCCAGCCATAGTCAAGAGGCATTTAAGACTTTTGACAGGCTGGGCTGTGGTGGTGCATGCTTTTAATCCCAGCACTCAAGAGGCAGAGGCAGGCGGATCTCTGTGAGTTCGAGGCCAGCCTGGTCTACAGAGTGAGTTCCAGGACAGCCAGAGCTACATAGCTCTATAGCCCTAGCTGGCATGGAACTATATAGACCAGACTGGCCTCAAACTTGTGGCAATCCTCCTGCTTGTGCCCAAGTCCTGGGAATCCTGCAACTCAGGCATATGTCATGACACCCAACTCTGGTTCTAATCATCTGGAGTTTTGCAGGATTAATATACACATATTCTAGGGTTAACAATAGCACTCCGTGGTAGAGCTTGACTAGCTTATGCTTGCATTCAACCCCAGTACTGGGGGGAAGGAGGTTTATGTGAACAAAACACATGCATAGTTCAGCAGAAAAAGTTAGTTTTTATAATTTCAAAACAAGCATTAATTGCCCCAACAGCACTCCCCTCAACCAGAAAAATAAAAAATATAGGCTACTGCTAATGAAGTTTCCTCCATGAAGCCTGCCTGAGACAGAATTTTTTTTTAAAATGTAACTCTGCCTTTTCTTTTCTTTCTTTTTTCAGATGCTGGCGCAAAGCTCAGTTATGTTTTCTCTGAAACATTGGACTTTCTCAGTTTTTCTGACCTCCATGTCTAAGTTCAAAGGCATGACTTTGGGGACGCAACAGACACTGACTGTTGTTCCAGGAATGGGAGCTCAGTTTCCAGCACTACATTGATTGTTCATAACCACCTGTAGCTTCTGCTCCAAGATCTCACGCTGTCTTCTGATCTCTGCAGGCACCTGCACACATGCGGCATACACTGACACAGACACACACTCACAAATAAAAATTTGACTTTCTCGGGCCTGGCTATGTTGGCTCACACCATTAATCCCAGCACTCAGGAGGCAGAGGCAGGCGGATCTCTGTGAGTTCGAGGCCAGCCTGGTCTACAGAATGAGATCCAGGGCAGGCACCAAAACTACACGGAGAAACCCTGTCCCAAAAAAACCAAAAAAACAAAAAAACAAAAAAACAAACAAACAAAAAAACTCTAGTTAATCATATACATCATATATTTTAAGAAAGACCTCTTCCCCTTCCCTCATAATTCCCCTTGGTTACTTCATCTATTCTAATACAATCTCTGGAACAGAATGTTGGGCTTAGTTTGGAATATAGAAAGAGAGATTCCCTCCACCTGGGTGACTACAGAGAAAACAGTGTACTTCACCAATGTGTTTTTATCTTCGGTCAAAAACAAAACAACAACAACAAAAAAACACTTGTAATTTTAATTTTCTTTCTTTCTTCTTTCTTTCTTTCTTTCTTTCTTTCTTTCTTTCTTTCTTTCTTTCTTTCTTTCTTTTTTTAAAGACAGGTCTCATGTTACCCAGGCTGGCCTTGAACTCTTGGATCTTCCTGCTTTCTGTTAGGGGTAGTGGTGCAGGTCTTTAATCCCAGCACTCGGGAGGCAGAAGCAGATTGATTTCTGTGAGTTCAAGGCCAGCCTAATCTACAGAATGAGTTTCAGGACAGTCAGGGCTACACAGCGAGGGAGGAAAAAGGGGGAGGGAGAGGGTGAGAATAAGGCTGAACTTAAAAGAATAAAATAACACTAGGCACAGTGTCATCCACCTGCATTCTCAGCTCAGGAGGCTGAAGCTGGAAGATTATAAATTAAGAGACCAACCTGGGTAACACAGGAAGACTCTATCTCAGAAAAGAAGAGGAGGAGGAGGAGGAGGAGGAGGAGGAGGAGGAGGAGGAGGAGGAGGAGAAGGAGGAGGAGGAGAAAAGAAAAGGCTAGAGTTAGTGGTTCATTCCTGTATATCCCAACGATAGGAAGACTAATGCAGGAGGAACACATCAAGTACACAAGACCTTAATGAAATCTTGGCTCATAAAAAAGCCAGCAAGGGAAAAACAAAAAACAAAAAACAAAAAAACAAAAACAAAACCCTTCTCCCCCTTATCCAGCTCTGATTCTTGTTATCTCTGTTCATACCACAGGCCATAGTTTCCATTATATGATCAAAGAAAAAACAAGCTAATAAAATATTTTATAGTTTTTAGGTAGCATATATTTCAGCAAAGGTATTCATCAGAAGAGTTAGTATCAACCCAGGAGTCCACACACAGCAACAAGTAAAACATACCATTTTGACACTCAAAGCTAACTTTAAAGTATACATATCAACTAATCTCAGATACTAGACAACTATAAAACAAACTGTAATTATACCTGACACCGAGCTTAAACAGCCATGGCAGAAATAAATATATTTAAACAAAAAACAATGATACTCTGAAAAGACAGGTGTGGTTGAATTGAATGTACCTGTATATCAGCTAGTAACTATAGTAGTCTAAGGCAGAAGGATTGATTGAAGTCCCTGGAGTCCAGAGCCAGTCCAGTAAGACCTGATGTTCTTTGTTGTGGTTTAAAAAGTAGTAGGGAGATTAGGCCGGCAGGATGGCTCAGTGGGTAAGAGCATTTGTCACCAAGTACACAGGAAGTCTGAGGACCCACATGACCGAAGGAGGAGAAAAACCAATACCTGTAAGTTGTTCTCTAGCTTCCACTTATGAGCACATACATACGTACACACATTCACTCTCAAAATAAAAAAATATATATATCAAAATTTTAAAAGCAGAAAAAAGTAGGCCTGATGAAACACATGTGGTAGCTCAAGCTGATTAGAACAAAAACAAAGCAAAAAGCAAACAAGAAATCTGAAGAACCACAGGTGTGGGACTATAACCCTATCTGACAAGCCAGAGCTACACAGCAAACCTTGCCTCAAAAAACAGCTAGCTGAGGCTGGAGAGATGGTTCAGTGGTTAAGAGCACTGACTACTCTTCCAGAGGACCCAGGTTCAATTCTCAGCACCCACATGATGGCTCAAAACTGTGGCTCCAGTTCTAGGGGACCTGACATCCTCACACAGACATACATGCAGGAAAAACACCAATGAAAATTAAAAGAAAAGAAAAGGAAAGAAAGAAAGAAAGAAAGAAAGAAAGAAAGAAAGAAAGAAAGAAAGAAAGAAAGAAAGGAAAAACAACAACTAGCTTGCCGAGTGCGGTGATACACAACTTTAACCCCAGCACTTGGAAGGCAGAGGCAGACAGATTTCCAAGTTCAAGGCCAGCCTGGTCTACAAACCAAACCAAACCAAACCAAACCAAAACAAAACAAAACAAAAAAAATAGCTAGCTAGCTAGGGTGAGTATAGGAGCTGTGGGGTTATTCCCAAATCATTTATGGCTCTGATAAAACCCAACAGATGAGCAACGGGTGACTATTTCAAAACTGTTCTTGTGTGAAGCAGAAGGAACTAGAGCTGAAGATCATCTAAGGTTTCAAAGGCCTTTCCTTTGGGGAGGCAAATGTGATTTTAATCAGTTTTTATTTCAGTGGAGCAATGTACATCTTGACATTTAACTGCCCTTGTAACTTCCACCCCGATTTCAAATCAAGACTCCAAATAGCTGGGTGTGATGTCTTACACCTTTAGTCCTCTGAGATCCAGAATAGCATGGTCTACAGAGAGAGTTCTAGACCAACCAAGACAGCACAGTCAGACCCTGTCTCAAAATAACAACAAATGCACACTCCAAACAGAAACTCTTGACTCTCATTTCTAGTAAAAGCTGAACTTGACGACTTGAATTTCAAGTTATTAACTGACAGAAGAGAACAAAAAACCAGGATCTCAGAACCCTGAACAGATGGTCGTCAACAGTACTTCACCAGGGCTGATTTTATTAAGTGGGTGCCATTGTCCAAATAATGAAGATGGGAAAAACAAAGGGAACATATACTTTTTTATACACCAAACAGAAGAACCCAGGTGGCAAACTACATCATCATTTATTACCAATCAAAGCATAAGGAAAAGCACACGATGGTTACTTTACGATGACAAGTCATTTATAATCGACTCCTCCTCCAGATTCAAACATGGTAACAACACCAATGGAAAAGATGATAAATATAATTTCAGAGCTTATGGTTTGCCCAGTGTGGTGAGGCACACCTGTAATCCCAGCACTTGAGAGGCAGAAGCAGGAGGATCTCATGAGTCTGAGGCCAGCCTGCTCTATATGTTGAGTAGCCAGGAAGGACTACATTGAGAGACCCTGCCTCAAAAATAAAACAAGAAAAAAACGTTAAATGTAATCTAAGGCATGGTGGAATAGGCCTATAATTCTAGCACCTACAAGGTAGAGAGGGAAAGCTAAAGAGTTCAAGCTCATCTGCTATACGGTGAGTCTGAAGCACACCTTTGATATCAGCATCAGGAAGCAGAGGCAGGTGGATCTCTGTGAGTTCAAGGCCAGCCTGGTCTACAGAGTGAGTTCTAGTCCCTATCTCAAAACAAAAAGATCCAAGTTCAGTCACCAACATCCTTGTCAAGTGCTCACAACTGTATGAACTTCAGCTCCAGGGGATGCAGGCCTCTCTTTGTCCTCTAAGGGCACTCACACACAAAGTGACACACACATATACATTTTTTTTTTCTTTTTGGATTTTGAGACAAGATCTATGTAGTCCTGACTATCTTAGAACTTGCTACATAGACCAGACTGGCTTCAAACTCAAGAGATCCTCCTGCCTCTGCCTCCCCTATGCTGGGATTAAAAGCATGTGCCGCCGTAGCCGGGCGGTGGTGGCGCACGCCTTTAATCCCAGCACTCGGGAGGCAGAGCCAGGAGGATCTCTGTGAGTTCGAGGCCAGCTTGGGCTACCAAGTGAGTTCCAGGAAAGGCGCAAAGCTACACAGAGAAACCCTGTCTCGAAAAACAAAAACAAAAAAAAAAAAAAGAGTTGTTATGGCTCTCTAATGCTTTTAGAGGAAAGGCAAAAGCCACCTCTCCAAGAAACTAAAAATAGAGGCGCAAAAATAAAATTGCAGCTTATGAAGAGGGTATCTATGACTATGTTTCCTCTGTCTAAGCTGGAATGTTTAAGGTGGAACTCAAGCCCTTTCAAAATGGTAAAGGCAAAATCCCAGGCCTAAGAAAAAAATCAACTCTCAAGAAAGGCATCTAATACCCAGCTTCTCAGGCAACAGTTACTGAGGAACACTGGCACTCCTGACAGAGCCTCTGGAACAGCTTCTGATTCACCTCCCATACACAGCTTCCCTCCTACACACAATCTGTGGCTTTTCTTTGTGGGCCTTTTCAGCCCCCAATCTCCATCAATCTCTAGCGACCCTGACCTCTCTACACTGCCCAGTTCCCTTGCAATTTCTTCATACATCATCGTAAGCATTCCTCCAGTCCATATCCGATTATGCAATATTCCCTCACAGCACCAGGAGTCACACACACCCCTCCCCATCTTTCTTTCTGAGGCCTAACTAGGGCTCTTCTACAATTCAAGCCTCCATTTCATTTCTCCTCCCCGCGTTAGGGTCTTTTGACCTTTACCACCACCACCACCCATCTTTTAGACACTTCGAAGTTTTTCTTCTGTGCTGGCTGTGGTACACTCCTGCAATCCCAGCATTAGGGATCTCAAGCCAGTCAGGAAGACAGAGGAAGTGCCTGTCTCAAAATACAAAACAACAAAACTCCCCATTCCTTTCCAAGGCTCGGAATCACCAAAAGAGTTAATTTGAGAAAAAAATGTGTGTCCGCATTGCTGCGGACAAGGCTTGAGGGGAGGGGGAACGACGCACTAGGGGTAGTCTGAGGGGAAAGGCCACTCCAGTAACTCTTACTCCCACTAACACTCACAATTCCCTAATTCCTCAGCAGTCAAAAGCACCCCATGACTCTTCAACACTTTTAGGTCCCATAATCTCCTCAACGTTTTGATCTATTAATTCCACGATCAATTTAGCCTCTATCTCACACCAATAAAATCCCCCTCTCTCTACCAATACTCCATGTACGGTAGTATTTTTGGATTAAGATCCTGGGGGTTGAAGCCAGGGCCTGATGCATGGGGGACAAGACCTCCACCACTAAGCTGCGCCGCCAGCCTCACTGACTTGGTTTCTCCGCTCCTGTTCTCATCGTTTCCCTCTTCTCTCCATCCCTCCTCCTCCTCCTCCTCCTCCTCCTCCTCCTCCTCCTCCAAGTTCTCAATGGCCTCTAGGACACCGTGGGAGTGTGTCTGTCGGCTTCTCTTCTCTCGGTGACGACGCCCATCCTTTCCCCCCAACTCCTCTAGACCGCTCAAAATCGTCCACTACTTCAGAGTCCAGCCTGTTAGGGGCAACCACTCGGACACCCCCAGCGACAGGTCCCTTCCCAGGCCTCGCTCCTGTTCCCATCTCCCCGTCTTCCCCAGCCGGCTGCCGCGCCCCACCCGGCTCACCTGAGGTACCGGCAGGGACCCCGGGATCAAGGGATGAAAACCCGGCCGCCGCTGGCCCAGAGGAGGCGGACGCCATCTTGGCAGCCCCCTCCCCGTCAGCGGCCTCGCTCCCTTTCAAGTCGGCTCTTCCTTTTCTCGGAATCGAATCTTCCCCACGTCTCTTCACAGAACCCGCGTTCTGCGGGCTTCTCACAGGCGTCGCTCCGGCTCCGGGACCGGCTCAGGGCCGCACCACTTGCCCGGCATGGGGGAGAGCTCCCGTCGCTCACCCTCCTAGCAACCTAACCGCTCCCCGCAAAAGCTCCCTCCTCTCCCTAGACGGCGACCCTCAGGCCGGCGGCCCCGCGGCCCCGCTCCAACACCCCTAAAGGAAAAGGCCGGCAGCAGAAGTCCTCCTGAAGGCCGGCGCCCCCCTCCCCCTCCGCCCCAGCCACAGCCTGTTTATCGCCAACTCCACCGCTCGGCTCAGGGTGGGCGGCCAAGGAAATCCCAGGACTGCGCCTGCGCCCCGCCTTCTCACGGCTGCATCCCATCCATCCAGAGAGGGAACAGAGCCAATCCGGAGGTGGCCGCGGACCACGTGACGAGCTCACGTCACACCCCCGAGGAATCCACCGGCGGAAGACCGTGTGCCTACGGTGGCTCCGTAGGCCAATAGACGTTCGTATCTTTGACCGTGTGGCGTTCAGCTTGCTGTGAATTCTGGTTGAGAATCAGCTGGACTGGGGAGGACGGGACGCTTCAAATGACAGCCCTGGAAAGAACCCAGGACGCGGCTCTGGTGTCAAGTCCGAGATGCTAAGCACTTGTGTACTACAAAACATCACAACCACCAAGAATTCTTCCAGCCTTTTACTGTTTACGGTGCGGGCGTGTGGGACCTTCCTTCTCAAGACATGAGATCTGTTTGGTTTGCTTCAAACAATGCTAGACACAGTGACAGAGTTCAGTAAATGTAAAGGTTAGATAAATAAGTCAATGGGGATTTGTCAACAATATAACAACTAGAAAAGTGAGAAAAATACATAAAAAACCAAAGTTTAAAAGACCGGTGAAAACGACTACAGAACTCGATCAGACTGCATCACACAATCTTCCTCCGATCCAAAGTCCTCCTTAGTGTTCAGCTGCTAATTATATATACTCCAAAGGGCACGGAAAACAGAGGAATTCCATTCTAGTCTAATCTTCGTGTGAACTCTGCCCAGGTTTAGCAAAGAACTGTGGTGTCTGTGAACATTGTGGGGGCCCTAGTGAAGACCTTTCAAACAAACCGAGCTTCCGAAGAGCAAAGACTGCTTCATTCTTGTATGGCCATCTCCTGTCACGTCTTTGTAAAAGGAAGGCACTCAATAACTATTTGAGAAATGAATTTTAAAAAGGCATAGAAAAACAACCCTCAGATTATTGGCCCTAAGATGGCCTGGATACCTACCTAGATGTTTATCTGAAGGGAAAGCAGGACCAGAATCAAACATCTCCCATTCATTAACCTCAGATTTCTTCCTCTTCCTTCAAGACCTAAAATATTTGTTTCCTTACTGCCATCTGCTGGATTCTTTGTGCTCCCTTGGGTACTGAAAGTAGATAAACAGCGCTGTGCGTAGGTACCACGGAAGTATTGTATGTTTATGCTATACCTAAAACCTTCACCCAGCTGAATAGCAGAGTGCTAATTCTGAATTAGACACTGTGAGGCATAGGATCTGTCTCACAGGTACTCAGTAAATACTGTTGAGTAAATTGTCCATATTTCCAAAAAAAGCTTTCAGGTGCCTGGGGACTGTCAAGATGTCTCAGATGACCGAGGTTCTATCCCTGGGTCAATAAGGTGGGATAAGGGAATTGATCCAGCAGGGCAGTGGTCGTGCAAGCCTTTTAATCCCAGCACTAGGAGGCAGAGGCAGGCTAATCTCTGTGAGTTGAAGGCCAGCCTGGTCTACAAAGCCAGTTCCAGGACAGCCAGAGTTACATGGTGAGACCTTGTCTTAAAATAGTAGTAACAGCCGGGCGGTGGTGGCGCACGCCTTTAATCCCAGCACTCGGGAGGCAGAGCCAGGCGGATCTCTGTGAGTTCGAGGCCAGCCTGGTCTACCAAGTGAGTCCCAGGAAAGGCGCAAAGCTACACAGAGAAACCCTGTCTCGAAAAACCAAAAAAAAAAAAAAAAAAAAAAAAAAGAATAGAAAAAAAAATAGTAATAACAATAATATAATTATTGTTTAAAAATTTGGGTGTGGTGGTACATGACTGAGGTCCTAGCTACTCAAAAAGTTAAAGGAGAAAAATCTTGATTTCCAGAACAGCCTAGGCAATAGGCAAAGTAACATGTCTTTATCTTACAAAAAGGAGAGCTAGGAATGTTTAAGAAGCATTTTTAATCCCTAAATCTCTCTGCCCAAGCTCCTACTCAATCCCTGAGGTGTCCTCTGAATCATGGCGATACTCTTCCCTAGTAACATTCCTGGCATAGCAGAACTGGGGTGACGTGGCAAGGTGTGGAAGCAAGGCAGAGCAGAATGCGTGGGCTCAGTGCTCCTGAGGAAATGGAAAAGGGAGTTCACCAATACATACTTTCAGGAGTCAGGCAATCCGGTGACCTCAACGCAGGGCCACCCATTCAGTCTTTTTTTTTTTTTTTTGGTTTTTCGAGACAGGGTTTCTCGGTAGCTTTGGAGCCTGTTATGGACTAGCTCAGTAGACTAGGCTGGCCTCGAACTCACAGAGATCCACCTGCCTCTGCCTCCTGAGTGCTGGGATTACAGGCATGCACCACCACCGCCCGGCTGCATTCAGTCTTAAATGCATGTGAACGTGCTTTTTTTTTTTTTTTTTTTTTTTTTTTTTTTTTTTTTGGTTTTTTGAGACAGGGTTTCTCTGTGTAGCTTTGCGCCTTTCCTGGAACTCACTTGGTAGCCCAGGCTGGCCTCGAACTCACAGAGATCTGCCTGGCTCTGCCTCCCGAGTGCTGGGATTAAAGGCGTGCGCCACCACCGCCCGGCGTGAACGTGCTTTATCAAAGCACCTTTGGGGGCTAGGGATGTAATTCAGTGGCAGAGAGCTTGCCTGTCTTGTACAAGACCCTGAATTTAATCACTGACACTGGAAAAAAAAAACAGTAAAAGAACGAGTACCTTATTTATTTATTTAGTCTTTCATTAATTACCTAGCCCTGGCTTTATCCCAGGCACTCAGAATTCCTAGTATAGAACAGATACAACTCTTATCCTCACTTGGAATGTACCTCAGTAGTTGAGTGCTTCTTCAGTATTCCTGAGGTCTTGAGTTCAATTCTCAGCAATGAAGAGGGAAAAAAACAGCAAAAAGGAAAAAAATCTCTTTTCAACATAGCATGAAACAATCAAAAGACCAAGGCAGACCAGTTCAAGACTGACTGGGTTACCATTGAGTTCTAAGTTAGGTTGGATTACATAATGAGACCCTATCTCAAAAAACAAAACTCAGTGGGTAGAGATGCTTGCCATCAAGCCTAATGACCTGACTTTAAGCCCCAGGTTCCACATAGTAAAAGGGGAGAGCCAATTCCTGCAAATTGTCTTCTGACCTCCACACCAGTACAGTGGCATGTGCTCACACACATGAATACAAACACACAGTTTTAAAAAATGTAATAAAAATTTAAATATATTCTTTTTAAAAAAAAAAGTCAAGAATGGGCCAGACAGTGGTGGTACATGCCTTTAATTTCAGTACTCCTGAGGCAGAGGCAAATGTTGTATCTTTGAGTTTGAGGCCAGCCTGGTCTACAGAGTGAGTTCCAGGACAGCCAGGGCTACACAGAGAAAGCCTGTCTTGAAAAACAAAACAAAACAAAAATCAAGAATGGTATCACACACCTACAATTCCAGCAGTTAGGAGATGGAAGCAGAATGATCAGGCGTTTAAGGCCTGCCTCAGCTGTAAGGGGATTTGGAGGGCAGCTGGAGTTACATGAGACCCTATATTAAGAAAACAAAACAAGTCAGTTTTTGTGGTGCACACCTTTAACTCCAGCACAGAGGCAGGCAGACCTCTGTCAGTTTGAAGCCAGCAGAGAGAGTTCTAGGACAGCCAGAACTACACAGTGATACCCTGTTTCAAAAACAACAACAAAACAAACAAAGAAATCAAAAGATCACAAACAAATGGGGACAGGACAATAAGTCACTGGAATAAATTAATAAGTATTAGCATAGAAGTGTAAGAGTGCTATATTTCAGAACTGTATTTTCAGAACAAACAATGAGAACAAAAGTTGACCCAGTCTTGACAACGAAGACTTTGAATTTGGAACTATTTTAGAGGCTCTAGGAGACATCCTTTCCATGATTACGGAAGCTGTGTCTAGAAAGAGAAGAATGGGTGTTTGGGAACACTTCATTGTCCTATATGGTTTTAAATTTGCCAATAGAGAGGAAAGGAATGCTAAAGCGAAGGAAAAACCTAGAAATGTGATGGAATTGAGTGACGGAAGAGTGACACCAAAATAGGGTGATTGTAGAAGGGGCGAATCTGCAGAGACAGGGAGATGGAGGACCTTAGTACAGTTTCTCACACCCACCATGGACTTCTCTTCATTGCTACTCCATAACTGTTATGAATAGTAATGTAAATATCTATGTTTTCCAATGGTCTTTGGCAACCCCTGTGAAAGGGTCATTTGACCTCCTAAAGGGATTGAGAACCATTGACCTAGAAGCTCATGTTAATGACAGTTTCCTACTAATGTTTACTATGAACTTACTAAACACTGCTAAACAGTTTACAAGGGTTATATCCCTTCGCCTCAACAATCATGTCTCACTTTACAGGTGAAAAATGTGAGATTCAGAAATGGAAAGCTACTTGTCGTGGGTCACACAGCTACAACTTTCAAGGTAAGTCTATGGATTTATTTTGTTTTGTCCAGATCTTCCAGTTCAGTCTCTCTCCCAAGAGCTGAGATTACAAGTTTAAAATATCACACTGGGCTTTTGTTGCTGCTGTTTCTTTTTGTTATCGTTGTTTTGAGGCAGAGCCACATTTTGTAGCCCTGGCTGGCCTAGAACTTGCCATGTAGAACAAGCATAGATCTTTAATTCATAGAGATCCCTGGCCTCTGCCTCCTGAGTGTTGGAATTCAAAAGGTGTGGAACACGAGGCCAGGTTCTTAGCTGCTTGTAGGTTGTTGTTTTTCTTTCTTTAGACAAAAGCTTTCTATGTGGCTGAGGCTGGCCTGGAACTTCCTATGGTAACCCAAGCTGGCCACCAACTGTGATCCTCCTGCCTCAGACACCCAAGTGCTGGAGGTTACAGATCTCTGCAATCACCTCTGCTTTTAAGGTTCTGTTCTCTGTCTGTTGTCTTTGAGATAAGGGTTTCTCTGTGTAACCCTGGTTGTGGGGGTGGGGGGGGGACTCCTTCTGTAGCCCTGACTGGCCTTAAACTAAGAGATCCGCCTGCCTCTGCCTTCCTAGTGCTGGGATTAAAGACATGCGCCACCACCAGTGGCCTTCAGGTTCTGTTCTTAATTACAATAATATGATAGGGATAGAATCTAGAGAGCATGCAGACTAAACAAGCACACCTCCACTGTGCTATATCCCCAGGCTTCTTTTCGTTTTTAGATTTTGAAACAGTTCTACTACACTAGTTAGGCATGAGTTTGTTATTCTCCTGCCCTATAGTTGCTGAGAATATAGAACTGACTGCCATTGGAGTTTTCAAGGTGGGAAGTGAAAAAGCCAAAATTTTTAGAAAGGCTCCTACTAGCAGAATTAAAATCAAAGTGTTGGTGGAGCGGGGAAAGCAAGCTTGCCTAAGGGGCCTAATGCCTCACGCCTTTAGTTCCAGCACTCAGGTAGACAGGCAGGAGGAGCTCTATGAGTTCGAGGCCAGCCTGCTCTAGACAGTTACAGGCCGGCCAGGACTGTACAGTGAGACCCTGTCTGAAAGAACAAACAAACAAAAAAGGTGGGTAAGGTGGAGGGGGAATCCTGGTACTGTCCTAGTCTCTGACTAAAAGTGGCCAAGACTGCTTGGTAGAGAAGGCGACTTAGAGGCGGGATTTAGAACAGCTCTACGCTCGGCTGCTTTTGCCTGTAGACGCCGGACTTCCGCCATTGGCGGCCGCCCGGAGGAAGTAGTGTCGAGCGCCGATCTCCGAGAACCCGAGCTGGGCTAGGGGCTGCGGGTGGCGGCGCAGTCTCCGTGGGCGCTATGAGTTTGGCGGGGGGCCGGGCCCCTCGGAAGACCGCCGGGAACCGGCTCTCTGGGCTCCTGGAAGCAGAGGAGGAAGATGAATTCTACCAGACAACTTACGGGGGTTTCACAGAGGCAAGAGCCGGGCCCAGGAAGAGGGAAGGGGGAAGCGGAGTCTTGTAGGGAAAAACCCTGGACAAAGAGGAAGGGGGCGGGGAGTAGAGAGGTGCTGTGAGAGCCAATGCTCCGCCTGAATGGCGGAGTCGGAGGGACACTGTGCGTCTTTGCGTCGGCTTTGCAATTTTCTTGTCCTGCTGTCGGGTTTCTGCAAAAAGGAACCACTTCAGAATCAGGAAATTAGCATCTCAGTTTTCAGCTTTCAAATCACTGTGTACGATTTTCTTAGATGACTCTTTATTGGCTGTTCTAAGAGAATCCCCATTTATTTCCACCGTAGAAACAAAGTTGCAGTTTCTAATTAAATTTAGCTTCTTTTCATTCTCAGATTTGTAAGGTCTGTAACATTAGAGTTCAGTTTTTGTTTTTGTTTTTTTACGTTCAGGATTCACTCGTGGCTGAATTTTTATTAACAGAAACTATTCATTGATTGACTCTATGTTGAACACCCAGGTCAGCGTACCATATGTGATAGGTTGTGGTGGGCTCCTAGGAAACATACTAAAAACTGCCCTGGGGTTGGGACTATAGTTTGTGGCTTAGTGGTAGACCACTTGCTTAGTAAGCCCTGGATCCTGGGTTACCAGGCCCTGGAAAAAATAAAAAAAAGGAAACCCCATCCTGCAGAGGAACTGTCTGGGTTCACAGTCAACTAAGATACTTTATGATAAAGTCTTAAAATTAAGGAAATATGGGATGCTCTGGTAACAGGTGAGAGATTTGTGGGGGGTTTTGTTTGTTTTGATTTTTGGTTTTTGGTTTTTGGTTGGTTGGTTGGTTGGTTGTCTTTCTTTTGGGACAGAGTTTCTCTGTGTAGCTTTTTACGCCTTTCCTGGAACTCACTGTAGCCCAGGCTGTCCTCGAACTCACAGAGCTCCTCCTGCCTCTGCCTCCCGAGTGCTGGGATTAAAGGCGTGCGCCATCACCGCCCGGCATGTTTTGTTTTTTAAGTTCTATTTGTGTGCCCGCATATGAAGATCAGAGTTCACTCTCCATCCATCCTAGGAGCCACAGGAATGAGCTCAGATGGCCAGGGTTGGGCAGCAAGCTGCTTTACCCACTGAGCCCTCTTGAAGGCCCCAGAGTGGTTGAGAATAGGCACTCATGGGAAAATAACATTTAAACTGAGGACATTATAAAAAGTAGGCCTTGGTTGGATGAAGAGTGGGGGAAGAGATGAAATAGAGTATATAGAGACACTCAAGTCCTGGTGTGAGACCTCCAAGTCTGCTTTTGTTCTCTAGGAGAATAAAGATTGAGGGTGTAGAATAAAGAATCAAGGCTAGAGGGTGTAGGACTGAGCTGGATTTTTTTTTTGGGGGGAGGGGGTTGTTTTGTTTTTGTTTTTTAGATTTTTAGAGACAGGGTTTCTCTTTGTAACAGCCCTGACTGTCCTGGAACTCACTTTATAGATCAGGCTGAACTCAGAGATCCACCTGCCTCTGCCTCCTAAGTGCTGTGATTAAAGGCCCAGCACTTGTTTTTGTTTTTTTGAGACAGGGTCTCTCTACATAGCCCTGGCTGTCTTGGAACTCCCTATGTAGACCAGTCTGGCTTCACAGAGATCCACCTGCCTCTGCCTCCCATACCCAGCTTAGGTGCTCCCCCCACAAGGAATACCTCCTCCCATGTAGCCCTAGAACTTGCTTTGTAGACCAGGCTGTCCTGGAACTCAGAGATTCACCTGCCTTTGCCTCCTGAGTGCTGGGATTAAAGGCGTGTGCCATATGCCTGGCCTTATATAGCTTTTTTAAAATAGGGTTACTTAGCCAGCCTCAAAGTTGAGGCAGCCCTCTGCCTCAGACTCCTGAATCCTGGAACTGTGGTTACTTGTCACTACCCTTGGATTCCCCCTCCCACCTCCCCAGTCAGATTTTGCTGTTTCCAGGATGAGTTGCATCCTGACTCAGCCATCTATATAAAACTAGTGAGATAAGCCTAAAAGGGCAGTGGCAGAAAGAAACCTGGACAAGGGCTGTCTGGGGATATCACTGTTGTTCAGGGCTAATTTGCTTAGCATGCCTGAAGACCTGGGCTCCATCTCCCAGCACTGTGGGATAGAGGTGGGTATGGGGCACTGTTGAGTAGGGTTGAAGGGAAATTTTTGAAAAACAGAGTAGATAAGACTTTATGACTGACTAGGAGCCTCTACTACGTATACAGCTTTAATAAACTAGTTTAAAATAGATCTCTCTCATTCTTCCTCTAAGGTTCATTTTCCTATTTCTGTCATTTTATGAGATGTTATTTAATAGGTGCACCTCATGCTTCCAAAAAAGATTTAAGAACGGTTACAATAGAAACAAAAATTAGGAGCAGTAAAAATAGAAAATGAGCAAAACAAAATGTATTCATGTATGGAACTTTCAGACTAAAAGTATTAATTGGAAAAATCAGAAGTAATTGTGCCAAGAATCTGTGCTAAAGTGGAAATGGCGTTTGATAGCTGTAAGCTTGCTGGCAGCCAGACTGAAGTGTATAGTATATTCAAGAAAGACCAACTTAGTTAGCATTAAATTCTAGGGAGAGGCTGGGCATGGTGGCACACACCTTTAATCCCAGCACTCAGGAGGCAGAGGCAGGCGGATCTCTGTGAGTTCGAGGCCAGCCTGGTCTACCGAGTGAGATCCAGGACAGGCACCCACACACACACACACACACACACACACACACACACACACACACACACACGTTAGGAAGAGTGGTGGTCATTTGTGCTGGATTAAACTCCGGCTGGCTCGGGGTTTCAGCCATTTGTTATTTGCTTGCTTTGGCAACATGTGCACAACAGTTAATCCATTAGCTGAGTCACTGATTGAAGAGAGAGCAGGGCTCGGGGTGCTGCTGTCCAGTCCAGCTGACTTCCCCTCATCTCCAGTGTAGCTGCCATTTGTGTCTTACCCTGTATTACCTCAGGCTGCACTTGAGGTTTCGTGCTCTAGCCCTTCTCGCTCCCATAGCCTTCTGAAACATCCCATGTACGTACCCCACATCCGCAGCGGCTCCCATTATCCACAGTAGTATTCAGATATTTTTCTGTCCCAACACACATGAAGAACACATTTCTCTCAGTAATTGTGCCTCAACAGTGATGATCCGCAGTGGGAGAGGTCAGCAGATGAGGGAGGTGAGACTCACTGGTCTACAGATTAATTCCTAAATGTATTACCTTGACATTTCCATTTTTCCATAGAGGGGCTGGAGTCAGGCTGGAGCACTGGCTGCTTTTGCAGAGGACCTGGATTTGGTTCCCATCTCCCACATGAGAGTTCACAACCATTCACAACTCTTCATTCCAAAGGACCTGATTCCTCTTCTGGCAGCCCTGAGCACTAGACACACACCCACACATGCACATACACACATGCAAGCAAGATCCGTATCCACGTGCAATCAATGTGTTTCTCCATTGGGAAGAAGGTAGCTTCTTTCGAACCTAGGGAGAATTCACTGTTGGAAGGAGGCTGTGCCAGAGTTAGAGCAGTCAGCTAACACGCTCCTTTTTTCCTTTCAATGTTTGCTGTTTGTTTGTGGGGGAGGCTCATGCGCCACATCTGTTCTTGAAAGTCAAAGGACAACTTGAAGGAGTTGCTCTGTCTACCAGGTGGTCCTGGGATCAGGTCTTTGGGCTTGGTGGAAAGCTTCTTTCCTGCTGGGCCACCTCACTGGCCTAATACAGCTTCGTGGCAGGGAAAAACTCTGTGCTTGGGTCTAAATCCTCATTCCATAAATATGCTGTGTGCGTGTCTGCTTTTCCACCTACCTGTGATTCATTCTTCCCTCTTGGCTGTTTTAAACACTACCATGTATTAATTACATCAAGGCCCATGTCCTTTTTGTCCTTCAGAGTAGTACAGGTTCAGCAAACTTCAGTTAGCTCAAATCTGGCTCACTACCATGAGACTGTCATAAAAACAAAACAAAGTGATTAAGAGCAAGTACTGCTGCTCTTCCAGAGGACCTGAGTTCAGTTCCCAGCATGCTGTCTTCTGAACTGCATAGGGACCTTCACTCACTTAGCATACACACACACACACACACACACACACACACACACACACACACACACACACACACACACAAAGACCCTGAGGAAAAGAGAAGAAAAATTTCCCAGACTCTGGCTTTTTTAAAGGAGTAAAGTCTAAAGTTTAGACCTCTTGGATTGCCAGGCTGTTCTAATTTGCAGCTTTTTTTTTTTTTTAACTTAAGCCGTCTTTAATGAAAGTTGTGTATGAGATGCCCCCACTCCTGCATCTTCTCAATTGTTTCTCCCTTGTGTCTGCCCTTCATTCCTATGGGCGAGACTCAGCTTTCCTTTCCAGGACCTTTTGGTGGTCTTTGTCCAGCTTTAGCCTGGTGGTAACCACCTTGCTGGGGTGGATGCCCGCATGGAGAGTTGTGCCATTAGCCTTTTCTCGCCGCACTTGTTCAGTGTAGATGACGTATTTCTTCCTGGATGCTTGGACCACTTGGCCAGTCTGCTGGCCTTTGTCGTGTCCTCGGACAGCCTGGACTTCATCATCCTTTCGAATGGGCATAGACCGAACATTGTACTTCTGTCTCAGCTCTTTGGGAAGAGGGGAAGACAAAGCGGTGGTGGCACACACCTTTAACCCCAGCACTTGGGAGACAGAGGCAGGCGAATCTCTGAGTTAGAGGCCAGCCTGGTCTATAGAGTGAGCTCCAGGACAGCTAGGACTATACAGAGAAACCCTGTCTTAAAAACCAAAAAGAAGAGGAGGGGAAGACATGGTCTTCCTCCAACTGTGAGAAGGTGAACTGAAATGCTGTGGGAGGTTCTCAGTTCATCAGAAGTCACAAAGGGATTGGACTTCATTTTGGTGGCAGTGATCAGCAATGGCCACAAAAGGCTGCCTTTTGTTTTGAGACAGGATTTCTCCACATAGGTCTGGCTGTCCTATAACTCACTCTATAGACCAAACTGGCTTCACAGAGATCCACCTGCCTCTGCCTCCCGAGTGCTGGAATTGCAGGTGTGCACCACTAATGCCCAGCTTGCAACATTTTAAACACTGGTAGGGATTGAACCCAGAGTCTGTCACATGCTAAGCAAGCACTCTACCACTGAGCTATAGTTCCAGCCAAAAGTGTAGCCCAGACTGGCCTCAAACTCATGATCCTTCCTGGTATGTGCCACATTTGGCTGTTTTTGTTTTTGTTTATGTGGGTTTTTAAAAAAAGGATTTATTTTTGTTTTATTTATTTATTAATTTTTATTTTATTTATTTGTTGTTTTTGAGACAGGGTTTCTCTATATAACAGCTCTGGCTGTGCTGGAACTCACTTTGTAGATCAGGCTGGCCTCAAACTCACAGAGATCCTCTTGCCTCTACCTCTTGAGTGCTGGGATTAAAGGCATGTGCCACCACTGCCTGGCTAATATATTTTTATTTTATGTATATGGATGTTTTGCTTTATTGATTGTTTGTACACCAAATGTCTGCACTGCTCGTGGATATAAGAAGAGGGTAGGATCCCCGGGAACTGGATGTATAGGTAGTAGTCAGCTGCTATGTGGGTGCCTACACCTGGACCCTGGTCTTCCAGAATTGCAGTAAGTGCCATCTCTCTAGCCCCAGTCCCAGTTTCTGTGTTTTTGAGACAAGGTTTTGTGTTCCTCAGGCTGGCCTCAAACTGGCAACATGGCCAAAGATGACTTTGAATTTGTTTTTTGTTATTAAATTATTGTTTATCTTTATTTTTATGTGCACTGGTGTTTTGCCTGCATTTGTGCCTGTATGAGGTTGTCATATCCCCTGGATCTAGAGCTACAGACAGTTGTGAGCTGCCATGTGGTGCTGGGAATTGAACTTTGATCCTCTGGAAGAGCAGCCAGTGCTCTTAACCTCTGAGCCATCTCTCCAGGCCACAGTGACTTTGAACTTGTGACCCTCCTGCTTCCACCTCCTTAGCACTGGGATTGCAGTTAT
Organism: Peromyscus eremicus; assembly: GCF_949786415.1. Classification (NCBI taxonomy): domain Eukaryota; kingdom Metazoa; phylum Chordata; class Mammalia; order Rodentia; family Cricetidae; genus Peromyscus; species Peromyscus eremicus. The sequence continues at coordinate 68,533,129 of NC_081421.1, forward strand.
GCAGCACTACACCTGGATAATGGAGTGCAGGGGATTGAATCCAAGGCCTCATTAATACTGCATAAGCGTTCTACCAACTGACATGTGACCTCTTCCCTTATTTAGTTTTTTGGGAGCAGCATCTCTTATAACCCAGGCCTGACTTGAACCTCTAATTAGCCAAGGAATTTGCTATCTTTGTTTCTTTGCGTTAAAACTTATATTCGTGGGGGCTGGAGAGATGGCTCAGAGGTTAAGAGCACTGACTGCTCTTCCAGAGGTCCTGAGTTCAATTCCCAGCAACCACATGGCGGCTCACAACCGTCTGTAACGAGATCTGGCGCCCTCTTTTGGCCTGCAGTCATACATGCTGTATACATAATAAATAAATAAATCTTTAAAAAAAAAAACTTATATAAACTTATATTCGTGTTTTTGTTTCAAGTAGAGACTCACTCTGTAGCTTATGCTGTCGCAGACCTCACTGTGTAACCCAGGCCCAGCTCAAACTCACAGCAATCTTCTTGCCTAGGCTTCCTGAATGTGGGATTATAGGCATGAACCATCGTGACTCATGGCTTAGCTACAACTTCTTTTCGTAACTATGTCATGTCCTTCAGTGAATGCGGCCAAACCACATCCTTTAGATCCCCAGTTATGAGCATGGTGTTACAGATGACATAGGCTAGTTGTCTGTGACACTGGAAGGCAGCGGTACTCAGCTAGGAACCATGGGCTGGAAAGGCTTTGTCTGTGGGGAGTGAAAAGCTAAATAGGAAAGAATCCGAGATCCCTATCAGGGGAGTGAATTAGTCCACCTCCTTCTCCAGGAACTTTAATGGTGCCAGCCAGTTCTCATCTCCCTTTGTCCTCAGGAGTCTGGAGATGATGAGTACCAGGGGGACCAGTCTGACACAGAGGATGAGGTAGACTCCGACTTCGACATTGATGAAGGGGATGAGCCGTCCAGTGACGGAGAAGCAGAGGAGCCAAGAAGGAAGCGCAGAGTCGTCACCAAAGCCTATAAGGTACAAAGGAACCTTGATTTCCTCGGACACCAAGGAAACCTTTGTGTGTGGGGGATGGGGGGATTTTTTGTTTGTTTGTTTCCTGCTATGTAGCCCTGGCTGGCCTCAAACTCGAGACTTGCCTGCCTCTGCTTCCCATGCGCTGGGATTAAAGGCATGTGCCACCATCCCCAGCTCCTTGGACTGTTCTTAACTGTTCTCCTCCTGCCAGGTGCTAGTTTTCTCTGATAAAACTCTCACCTTTACCTTATCTCTTCTGTTTTCTGGTGTCCCCAGGAGCCTCTCAAGAGCTTGAGGCCTCGAAAGGTCAGCACCCCAGCAAGCAGCTCCCAGAAGGCCCGGGAGGGGAAGGCACTGCTGCCGCCGGAGCTCCAGGATGACGGCTCTGACAGTGAGTTTAACTGTCTGTCTGTCCGTCCGCACTGAGTTTCCCAAGGTTGAGAACTGTGTTGTCGTATGAGGAGAGTCCTTCTGTCTGTGTGTGTGTCTGCTACTGGAGTGTATGTGCACTTGTATGTGCCATGCAGGCAGAGGCCAGGAGAGCTGGAGTTAGTTACTGGGGGGGGGCTTGTTACATTGTGCCCGTGAAAGTCCTTATTCTTAGAAATACACCTGGGTCTGATGATGCAGGCCTGTATCGCAACCAGTCAAGAGGCTGCAGCAGGAGAATCACAAGTTGAAGGCCAACTTCTGTGCTACAGAGCAAGTTCAAGCCCACCCAACAATTTAGTGGGAATGTCTCAAATTCAAAACTTGAGGGCTGACAGATGTCTTGGTAGGTAAGGTGTTTGTTGCCAAGCCTGACGACCTGAGTTCTGTCCCTAGGACCCACATGGTGGAAAGAGAGCCAACTCCTGAAAATTCTCTGATTTCTACATGTGCCGCCCCCCGCCCCCCATAGATGAATGTAATAAAAAAAGTTTAAGGTACTAATAAAATATAACTTAGGAAAATGTCTGGAGATGTAACTAGTGGTAGAGTTCTTAAGCCTCAATACCACACACAAAAAAAAAACCTAAAATATTTAAGAGAAAGCTGTGTACAACTTAACCCTTAAGTCATTAAAAAAATAATAGTAAGCTGGGTGGCGGCGCACGCCTTTAATCCCAGCACTTGGGAGGCAGAGGCAGACGAATCTCTGTGAGTTTGAGGTCAGCCTGGTCTACAGAGTGAGATTCAGGACAGGCACCAAAACTACATAGAGACACGCTGTCTCGAAAAACCAAAAAAACAACAACAACAACAAAAAAAACATAATAATAATAATAGTAATATACAGACTGAAATGGGGTGCGATGTTTACAATAGATGATATGATTAAAGGCTGTAGGCATTATTTGTATTACATTTTTTTTAAGCTTAAGTTGTTGTTGCTATTGTTTTTAATTTTTAGCTGGGTGTGATGTTGCACGCCTTTAATCCGATCGCCCCAGAGGTAGAGGCAGGAGGATGCTCTGAGTGAGGTCAGGCTGGTCTACATAGTGAGTTCTAGGACAGCCAGGGCTACATCGTTGGAGTCCTGTCTTTTAAAAAAAGGAGAATAGAGAAAGTAGAAATGAATTCAGAGATTTCTTCCCATCCCACTTTCTACAGGTCGGAAGTCTATGCGTCAGTCTACAGCTGAGCATACTCGACAAACTTTCCTTCGGGTTCAAGAGAGGCAAGGACAGTCCCGGAGGCGAAAGGGTCCCCACTGTGATCGACCGCTCACCCAGGACGAGCTGCTCAGGGAGGCCAAGATCACAGAAGAGCTCAACTTACGTTCACTGGGTCAGTCTGTGCTTTGGGAAAGTAGGTGGAGGCACTGAGGTTGCATGAGAAAAACTGAAACCTGGAGGCAGAGAAATGGAGATTTGAGGCAAAAGAATTAGAAAGTTCACATTTAACAGTCCCAGCTCGCCAGGTGGTGGTGGTGCATGCCTTTAGCCCCTGCACTCTCTGGGGAACAAGTGGCAGGTGGATCTCTGTGAATTCAAGGCCAGCCAGAGCTACATAATGAGACCATGTCTCCCTGCAGACAAACAAGGAAACTCATCAGGAATTGTATTTCAGCTGAAAACTGGACAAACGCTGAGTGATCTGACGTCATGTCTGGGCCAGGAGCAGGCTGACAGGCTATTTGGGGTTGGGAGGAATATGCTGGGAAATGAACTCTTCCTACTTGAGATTCTTCCCGTCCTGAGTAAGGATGGACTTCTCTAGCTGGCCAGAGTGGAGAGTGACAGTGACTAGGTTGATGATTAAGATCACAGGACAGGGCCCAGTGAGACCCGAGACGGCTCAGCAGGCCAAGGCACTTGCCACCAAGCCCGGCGACCTGAGTTTGATCTCTGGAATCCACATGATATAAACAGGGAACTGACTCCAGCAAGTTGTCCTCTGACCTCTACACATGTGGATGTGTGTACATGCACATATACACTCATACATACATAAATGTAACTTAAATAGATCACGGACCAGAGCTAGAGTGTGGGGAAGGCAAACTGACCATTCGCTCCTTTCTCCTTCTGATCCTGAAGAGACCTATGAAAGGCTTGAAGCAGACAAAAAGAAGCAGGTTCACAAGAAGCGGAAGTGCCCGGGGCCGATAATCACCTACCATTCTGTGACAGTGCCGCTTGTTGGGGAGCCCGGTCCCAAGGAGGAGAATGTGGATGTGGAAGGGTGAGTGCCTCCCGTGTGCCTGGCTTCTCTAGACACTTCCCCACTGCACACTTCAGATCTTACCCTGCACTCGGCTCATTTCTTCCTCCTGTTTTGTTTTCTTGAGCCGTCTCACTCTATGTAGCTCTGGCTGGCCTGAACTCACTATGTAGCCCAGGCTAGTCCCAAACTCATGATCTACCCCATCTATCTCCTTAGTACTCGCTCTGTAAATCAGGCTGGCCTCGAACTCACAGAGATCCGCCTGCCTCTGCCTCCTGAGTGCTGGGATTAAAGGCGTGTTCCACCACTGCCCAATATTTTTATTTATTTGTTTGTTTATTTTTAAGTGCATATCAGTGTTTTGCTTGCATGTATGTCTGGCCTGGTGCCCATTGAGGCCAGAAGAAGGAGACAAATTCCATGAAACTGGAGTGACAGATGGTGTGAGCCACTGTTTGGGTGCTGGGACTCAAACCCATGTGCTCTTAACTGCTGAGTTGTCTTTCCAGCCCTGTGCCCAGCTCTTTTTTGTTGACACAGGTACTCGCTCTGTCTCTCCAGTGGCTTGAAACTCAGGGGATTCATCTTCCCTCAGTCTCTTAAATACTGACGTTACAGGCTTGAATTTCTTGCCTTCCCAGCATTTGGTGACTCTTCTGTCTTTTGCCCTCAGACTTGACCCTCCTCCCACAGCTTCTGCATTGACTCCACATGCTGGGACTGGACCTGCAGTCCCTCCTGCTCACTGCTCACGTACCTTCATCACATTTAGTGATGATGCAACATTTGAAGAGTGCTTCCCCCAAGGGCGACCCCCCAAGGTCCCTGTTCGGGAGGTCTGCCCAGTGACCCATCGTCCAGCTTTGTACCGGGACCCTGTTACAGACATACCCTATGCCACTGCTCGAGCCTTCAAGATCATTCGTGAGGCCTACAAGAAGTACATCACTGCCCATGGACTGCCACCCACTGCCTCAGCCCTAGGCCCTGGTCCCCCAGCCCCTGAGCCACTCCCTGGCTCTGGGCCCCGAGCCTTGCGTCAGAAGATTGTCATCAAATAGATACTTGCTCTTTAGAAACGTCTTTCCTCTGCTGACCCGGGCTCGGTTCTGCTCTTCCCTTTGTCCCAGCAGATCTTGGGTGTGTTTTTTTTTTCCAACTTTCCTCCCCTGTACATGGTTTGGTTTTGTTGTCATTTTTTTATGCTAATAAAATGGTAAAATCCTTATATGTGGTGTGTAGGATTGGGCAAGATATATTTGTGAGTGTGTGAGTGTGTTTGTATATTTGGGTTGTTTTAGTTTTGTTTGTGCTAGGATTAACACACGGCCTTGTTCGTGCTGGAGAAGTGGTCCACCACTGAGACACCTCATTTGTTTTCTCCTCTCCCTCCCTCTTCTTTTTCTCTCTCTCTTTTGAGACAGGGGTCCCTGCATAGCCCAGGCTGGCCCCAGATAAGATCTCCCTGCCTTCCAAGTGCTAAAGTTAGTTTTGGCTGTTACACCCTGTTCCTAGGCCTTTGTACTGTTGGGTCGCTCTTGTAAGGAACTGTCTTTTTTTTTTTTAATGTATGTGGGTATTTGTCTGCATGTATATGAACACAGTGTACATACATGGTGTACACAGAGGCCAGAAGTTGCTGGATCCCCTAGAACTGGAGTTACAGGTGATTGTGAGCCACGATGTGGGTGCTGGGAATTGAACCTGGGTCCTCTGGAAGAGCAGCCAGTGCTCTTAACTTGTTCTGAGCCATCTCTCTAGCCCCAAGCCCCCTTTTTTTTGTTGTTGTTGTTTGTTTTTGTTTTTTGAAACAGAGTTTCTCTGTGTAGCCCTAGCTGTCTTAGAACTCACTCTGTAGACCAGGCTGGCCTCAAACTCAGGAAGACCCACTGCCTCTGCCTCTTAAGTGCTGGCACTAAATACATGCGCCATGGCTACCCAACCCTCCCCCCCCTTTTTTTGAGACAGAGTGTCTTAGGGTTTCTGTTGCTGTGAAGAGACACCATGACCATAACTCTTATAAAGGAAAACATTTAATTGGGGTGGCTCGCTTATAGTTCAGAGGTTCAATCCATTATCATCATGGTGGGACATGCTCTGTGCAGACAGACACGGTGCTGAAGAAGTAGCTGAGAGTCCTACATCTTGCAGGGAACAGAAAGTGGTCTGAGTTTCCGACTGAGCAAAGTTTGAACATATATGAGATCTCAAAGGCACCTCCACAGTGACACATTCCTCCAAGACCATACTTACTCCAACAAAGCCATACCCCCTAATAGTGCCACTCCCTTTGAGGGCCATTTTCTTTCATGCAGTGGTGGCGCACGCCTTTAATACCAGCACTCGGGAGGCAGAGGCAGGCGGATCTCTGTGAATTCGAGGCCAGCCTGGCCTACAGAGCAAGATCCAGGAAAGGCGCAAAGCTACACAGAGAAACCCTGTCTCGAAATGCAAACAAAAAAGTGTGTGCCACCACTGCCTAGCCTTTTTCTTTTTTTTCTGTTTGTTTGTTTGTTTGTTTTTCAAGACAAGGTTTCTCTAAAATAGTTCTGGCTACTGTGGAACTCACTGTGTAGACCAGGTTGGCCTCGAACTCACAGAGATCTGCCACCCGAGTGCTGGGATTAAAGGCGTGCACTAGTACTGCTCGGCTTCTTTTCTTATTTGTTTAAACACAAGTTCTAACTAAATTGTCCAGGCTAATTTCAGACTCCTGGGCTCAAGCAGTCCTTCAGCCTCAGCCCTCCGAGTGCTAGGCCTAGAGGTGCAAAGCACTGTTCCTGCTTTGTCCTTTTTATTTATCTTTTAAGATTTATTTGTTACTTAATGTGAGTGCTCTGTCTTCTGGTATGTCTGCAGGACAGACGAGGGCGCCAGATCCCATTATAGATGGTACTGAGCCACCATGTGGTTGCTGGGAGTTGAACTTAGGACCTCTCTATTAGAGTAACCAGTGCTCTTAACAACAGCCATCTCTCCAGGCCGTTTTGTTCTTTTTTTTTATTGGCATATATTTATTATACAAAGTAATAGGCTTCATAAAGATGCTTTTATTCAAGCCTATCATATATTTTTATTATATTTACCTGAGTTGTCCATATTTAATCCTAAAGTATTTGTTCTTTGAACTAAAGTTAAATACCAAATCAAAATCCTTATATTGAGCGTGTGTATGTGTATGTGTGTACATACATGTGTCAGAGTGGTGTGCATGTGTAGAGGCCAACTGTGTCTTCTGTAATTCCACCTATTCCTTTGAGGCAGGGTCTCTTCCTGAACCTGGGGTCCTGCTTTCTAGGCTATTAGAAGCCAGCAAGCCCCCAGTGACCCTTCTGCCTTTGCCGCCCACAGGAGCTGGGGTTACAGGTATGTGTGAGATGACAGGCTTGTTTTGTGGGTGCAGGAAGGTTAACTCAGTCCTCACAGTTGCACAGCTCCCCGCCCCCTTTTAAAAAAACGTTCTGCTCTGCATCCTGTGTTGACTATGAACTCATTGTACAGTTCATGCTGCTCTCCATCTTGTCGCAGCCCTGCCTCAGCCTCCCCTGTGCGGGAAGACAGGTGGGAAGCTCTATGTCTGGCTACACTGACGGACCACCTTCATTCGGTGCTTTAAAGGGAACAGGTACCACACAGTAGGAGTCATCTGACTCTCCCCTGGAGGACTCTGCTTGTAGGAAAGGAGGTGTCATGGCTGATACTGGCCACTAGAGGCTCTCAGGGCTGGGCAAGGTATGGGGTCTGTGTATATGTGATCTCCCACCACTCCCCACCTGGCCAGAGCTAAAATAATAAAATGCTGAGCTCACTGTTCCCCGACTCTCCCCCGGCACCAGACTCCTCCTGCTGACCGGACAGTGCCCCAGTAGAACAGACGGACCAACTGACAAGGGGAGGTGAGAGGTGCCAATCAGGACTGGTAGGTGGGAAAAGCGGGGTCTTGTGGGTGAGGGCCTGGTGGGAGACGGAAAGAGTGGCCTAAGGAAAGCGAGCTGGTGTGTCTCTGCCTCTGTCACCGTGTCTGTCTCTGCCACTTCCCTGCCTTGACTCTGTACAGCCTGTGCTGTCCATGTGTCCCTTCAGGATCATCTTCCGTGTTAAGCGTGATGTGTACGTAGAGTGTGAGTGCATTGTTCACACTGTGAAAGATTGCAAGTTTAACCATCCCACTACCCCATGGAGAAGGCAGTCTTTGCCCAGTGCTCCAGTGTCACCTTTCTGGTGACAGATTGTGGGAACTGAATGCCTTCTGAGGCCATATTGCCCTGCCCCCAACCTGGAAGTGCCCCAGCTTCTAAGCCTTACTTTCCCTTACGATTTGGGATTTTAGCAAACACAAAAAGTGAGACCTTGGTCCTTTATGATAAAGGAGGAGATGAGGATGGCATAAGAGGCCACCGCTCCAACTCAGCCATGCTTCCTTGCTTACCCAGTTTTGAAAAAGGCCCGGGTAATGGGAAAGAGAGGAGGACTTTCCCTGAAGCTCTCTGCCACCCCCTCCCACCTTTCAATAGGAACTGGGCATGGAGTCAGCTGTGCTGGCAGGGCCTCCAGCAGCTGTGTTAGGGCAAGAGACACTGCCGGGTAACGTTGTAGGGGAGGGTGCTGCCAGACTTTCTCCATCACACAGCGGGCGGGCGGGCGGACAGCCCCAGCCTGGAGCCTAGACTCCCCGTCCAGAAGGGCTGGAAAGTGCAGGAACTGGCAGGGAAATTGTAACAACGAACAATCTAATCTCTCCATCCCAGGTAGACCCTGGCCTCTAAGGTACTTAGTTCCGTGTTCTAACCACGGCTGGACCTCTGTGTCCTCAGTGTCCATGCTTAACGACTTTTCCCATATCCCCCCAGGCTGTGAGTGTCACCCAGTGGGGTGGGGGAAGGGGCCACCATGTCATCATACCAGAAGGAGCTGGAGAAATACAGAGACATAGATGAAGATGAGATCCTAAGGACCTTGAGCCCTGAAGAGCTAGAACAGCTGGACTGTGAGCTACAAGAAATGGACCCCGAGGTAGGGTACCAGCACAGGGACTGGGGCATCCCTATATAGGTGGGAAGGAGTAGACACTGGGTGGCTGAGACCAGGGCCTGAGGTAGATAGGGTACCAGCACAGGGGTCAGGGCATCCCTGCACATGTGGGAAGGATAGTGGATGCTGGGTGGCTGAGACCAGGGCCTGAGGTAGATAGGGTATCAGCACAGGGGTCAGGGCATCCCTGCACATGTGGGAAGGATAGTGGATGCTGGGTGGCTGAGAACAGGGCTGCCAACAGGACCTGGAATCCCAGAAGGGTCAGGAAAAAGATGTCTGGAGAGTACCTGACTTGTTCCCCAAAACTCATCCCTAAGAACATGCTCCTGCCAGCTGGACTGAGACAACGTGACCAGACAAAGAAGAGTCCGACAGGACCATTAGACCGAGATGCCCTGTTGCAGTACCTGGAGCAACAGGCGCTAGAAGTCAAGGAGCGTGATGACTTGGTGCCCTTCACCGGCGAGAAGAAGGGTATGGGCACCCTAACATCTATGCCCTCCAGAAACCAAATGGCTGTTTCTTGCACCTCCCCGTCAGCTTTCCTCCCTGATTCTGGCATCTCTCTGTCAGAGACTCAGGTCCTAGACAGCTACATGCTAGTCTGTTCTCCAGTTTTTTTATTTTTTATTTTTTTATTTTTGAGATCTCAGTGTGTAGCCCAGGTTGGCCCTGAGCTAGCCAACCTACTAGCTCAGTTTGCCAAATGCTGACTGAGATTCCAGACACCTCACCAGCCTGTACTCTTCAGTTTTTCTGAGAGAGGAGAGGACAGGACTGAAGAATCCTGTGCTTATAGAGAATTCAGGGTTCGGTCTGAACCCACATGGAGAAGGAAAGGAGGGTGGAGGCTGCCACCTTGGAAGAAATTACCTCTACCTGAACTGTCCTTCATCTCTCTATCAGGGAAACCCTATATTCAGCCCAAGAGAGAAATCCCAGCACAGGAACAGATTACACTGGAGCCCGAGCTGGAGGAGGCACTGTCCCATGCTACAGATGCTGAAATGTGTGACATCGCAGGTGGGCAGCTGCAGGAAGCTGAGGAGGCTGGGAGGATGGGGCTTGTGGCATCTTTATCTTGACACAGAACTAGAAGGAAAGATCGGAGCCAGAACAGGACATCCAAGAAAGCCTCAGGCAGTGGGTTTTAACTTTTCTTACTTGTTTGCTTGTACACTGGTTCATTCTTTTTTTAATTTAATAAGTTAACATCTCAAGAGCAGCTTTCCAGGGATTGTGAAGGCAGATGAAAGTGGAGCTGTCTGGCTGAAGACGGCAGAGGATCTCTGCAGATGGTCCTTACCCTCCAGTGGCTCCTCCAGGGCCTTCCCTGAGCCCTCTCCTGCTTAGAAATCCCTCCATGGAAGGTCTATGGAGGAGACTCCTGGAGCTGAGGGAGGGTGAGAAACTCTGCAGGGGTGGAAGGTCAGGAGAGAGAGGCAGGAGGCAGGCTTGGGGCAGGCACCTTAACCCCGTCCGTGCCCCTCTGCTTACCCTCCCCAGCGATCCTGGGCATGTACACACTGATGAGCAACAAGCAGTACTACGATGCCATCTGCAGTGGAGAAATCTGCAACACCGAAGGCATTAGCAGTGAGTGTGCCGGGGAAGCGTGCCCACCCCCAGCCCCCAGAGCTCTGGGCAGGCAGGCCAGCAGCTAAGAGGCTGCAAGCGTGAGACATGGTGCATGAAGGCTTAGAGGGCTGATGGGAGAGATGATGAAGGGGGATATGCTGCGATTTTCTTTCTGCTCTTATCCCCACCAGGTGTGGTGCAGCCTGACAAGTACAAGCCAGTACCAGATGAACCCCCAAATCCCACAAACATCGAAGAGATGCTAAAGCGAGTTCGAAGCAATGACAAAGAACTGGAGGAAGTGAACCTCAACAACATACAGGTATTTGGCTCCCATCCCCAAATAGTAACAGGAGGAACTGTTGAGGCACGAGTCTTTAGTCCACCGTCCTGTGCCTCTTTAGGACATCCCCATACCTGTGCTAAGCGACTTATGCGACGCAATGAAGACTAATACCTACGTCCGGAGCTTCAGTCTGGTGGCCACAAAGAGTGGTGACCCCATCGCCAATGTAAGGCTGGCTGACATCCCAGTGCTCTTCCCATGCCCTGTCATGCACCCCTGGCAGGGGCTGTCTTTTGGGTCACACTAGGGGGTGCTGTTTCCATCATGCTTTCTATGGCAGCCCTCAGGGGTCCGGACCCTTACTCCTCTGGCTCACAATTCTGAAGTCCTGAAGGCGCCTCCCCCCAAAAAAAACAACCTTCTCCGACACCCTCAATCCCACCAGTAACCCTAATCTTCATGCTTTCACCAACTCCGCAATCTTGGCTCCTCCTGCCTCACAGCTCCTCAAGGAATCTCACAGAACTGTTTCCCTCCTTCTCCCATCCTGCCTCTCCTATGAAACTGTCCCCTAACACAAGTCTCTACCATGCAGGCGGTGGCTGACATGTTGCGTGAGAACCGTAGTCTCCAGAGCCTGAACATTGAATCCAACTTCATCAGCAGCACAGGGCTCATGGCTGTGCTGAAGGCAGTTCGGGAAAACGCCACGCTCACCGAGCTCCGTGTGGATAACCAGGTCAGCATCCCGTTCGGTCCCCAGGGCTTCATTCAGCTAACCCCCATTGAGCTCCCTCCCTGGGCAGCTTATGGTCTCAGCAACAGGGGAGCCAGGACTCTCTTCACCTGCTCTAGAGAAACAAGCCTCTCAACTTCCCAGAGGTCCACGGGCTGGGATGGTGAATGACCACCGTATCTGACAGCCTTTACCTCTCCACCCTCAGCGCCAGTGGCCTGGTGATGCAGTGGAGATGGAAATGGCCACTGTGCTAGAGCAGTGTCCCTCTATTGTCCGCTTCGGGTACCACTTTACACAACAAGGACCGCGAGCTCGGGCAGCCCAGGCCATGACCCGGAACAATGAACTGCGTACGTAACTGTAGACCCTGTGCAGAGGAGAGGGCAAGTGCTGAAATGGGCAGATATTCCTGAAGTGATAAATGCTTTCGGGGGAGGGGGAGGCTGGCAAACACACGTGGAGATGAGTGAGCTGGGAAATAGATGCGAAAGTCCTTCTTCCCCTAGTAGAGCAGGATGGAAGCTAGGCATGACGGTACCTCCAGAGACATGGTCCTTTTATTTTCCAGTGTGTATTTTGGATTTTGTTGTTAACATGGGACAGGCTCATCAGGTAGCATGAGGCAGCCACTCCTTAGGGGACGAGGAAGAGAAATATGCCCTTGCCAACAAGAGATAGAGCTGTGTTCACTGTTATCCCTTTACAGGTCGCCAGCAAAAGAAGAGATAGCGTCACCCTTCCTTTTACCAACAAGAGATGAGATCCCTGGACACATAAATCCTCATCTCTCTCCCCTTTCCTGTAAATAAAATCCCTTTTGTTCACGCTGCCTCTCCTTCCTTGGGTTGGGGTGGGAATCTTGGCGCTACCCCTCAAGGGTTACTGCCAATTCATCAAAGGATTATTTATACTCTAGGGATCAGCAGGCAGGGAGGTTCAGGTTACTAGGAGGAGGGGAGCTCTGTCCCTCGTGTTCCCCATAAATCTGCCAAAGGCTTTAGTCTCTTCACAGGGTACTTGGCCTCAGTTCTCTTTGCAGACAGAGGTGGCCAGAGCCCCTTACTGCCCAATCGCAGTCCACATGTGATCTGAAGAAAAAAAGACTTAGCGTGGAGGTGGGGAAGGAGTCGGACTACATGAAGGGCAGAGACCTCTTTCTGACAGACTTATTAATAGGGCACCGGGCTGAACGCAGCTGACGCTTGGCAAGGCTTTGGTAGAAAGTGGGGGAGGGGTCAGAAGTATGGGGAGCCATGTACATTGCAGGGAAGGAGTGGCCAGGCTGAGGACGAACAGATTTGAAATCCTAAGGTTGGACAAGGAACCCGAGTCGAGGATCATTAGGATCCCAGGCCCCACTCTAGTTTATTTGTGGAACAAATGGGGAGAGGGGTCATTAGTCCAAGGGGAGGTCAGGGGGTTCTTCCTCATCAGAGTCAAACTCAACATTTTCATCCTTTATCCATCGACCTTGTCCATCTGGGACCCATCCAGAGCTGGAAACATCAGAGAAAAGACAATTGGTCAGAGCAGTTTTATGAAAAGGTTCAGGGTGCTGAGTTCCATCCTCGGGACCCACAGGGTTGAAACAAAGGACCAACCCTATAAGTTACCCTCTGACTATCTCTGTAGTGTGTCCCTACATAAATAAATAAATGGAATAATAAAACTTCCTGGTGATAAGAGAAAAGCAATTGGATTGGTTTGAAAAAAGGCAAGTCAGGGAAAAATGAATCAACCAGAGGACCGTGATCAGCAGACTGACCTTCGGAGGGTAAGGTAATGATTCAGGACTCGTCGTTTTGTGGGGCTCATGGGTGCAGAGGCCAGGGGAGCTGACGACTCTTTGGCATGTGATCCTGCCCTAGGCTCAGGTTCCCGACTGATCTTTGCGCTCTGGAGTCCAACCTCTGGGGCTGGCAAAGGAGAACTGGAGACGGAGGGGGCAGGAGCTTCTGGTCTGGGCGGAAAAGAACCCAAGCCTGTCAAATGCAGTAAAGAAGAGCAGCAGCTACCCAGTGCCTCCCAAGCCCCAAGAGCAGTGCACTTTTCCTAAACTGAGTTCCTGAAGAAAAAAAATTTTTTTTCTTTTTTCTTTCTTTCTTTTTTTTTTTTTTTTTTTTTTTTTTTTGGTTTTTCGAGACAGGGTTTCTCTGTGTAGCTTTGCGCCTTTTCCTGGAACTCACTTGGTAGCCCAGGCTGGCCTCGAACTCACAGAGATCTGCCTGGCTCTGCCTCCCGAGTGCTGGGATTAAAGGCGTGCGCCACCAACGCCCGGCTTCTTTCTTTTTTTTTAAGAGATGGGGACAGGGTCTCACTATGTACTCATGGCTGACCTCTGTAGAAAAGGCTGTCGTCGAACTTACAGAGATTCACCTGCCTCCGCCTCCTGAGTTCTACACCCAGCTTGAGTTCCATAAGATCTTAAATATTCTATATATGAAAGATTTTGGAATGAGGAATTCAAATTCCTGAGTTTTTGTCTCAAGATTGTCCATAGCCAGGTATGGCAGTACACACCTTTAATATCACCACTTGAGGGGCAGAAGCAGACAGATCTCTGTGAGTTCGAGGCCACCCTGGTCTCAATAGCAGGGTTCCAGGACAGCCAGGGCTACAAAGTGATCCCCTCTCAATAAGAAACAAACAAAAAAGTGTATCACCATGCCCAGCTAATGTTACTATTTTTTTTTCCTCTGTAGTCTAGCTGGCCTGGAACTCGTTCTGTAGACTAGGCTGGCCTTGAACTCAGAGATCTATCTGCCTCTACCTCCTGAGTACTGGGATTAAAGGTGTGCACCACCACTGCCCACCTCAGTGTTACTCGTCTCCACTTCCTAAAATTTATTTTAAAATCACAAACTATCATTTCTTTAGACAACATCTCCACAAGATTGATATTTCTCAGAATACAATAGGAGAGCAAGAACTTTAGCGCCATCTATTCCCTTCTACCCTTTTCCACTTCTGGCTTTCCTAGCCCACAGACCTGTGCTTCCTCCGGCAGCAGCTGTTATAGTGGGGAGCCCTGTGCAGAGCACTCTGTGTGATCAATCGAGTCTGGGTTAGCAAAGGAGCCTGAGAATGGAGAGAAGAGACAGTCAGGGCTGTCAGGAGCAAAGGTCCCTTCCACGCTGCTGCATGCAGCCCTGCCTGAACAACAGCTGGCCGCTCTCTCACCTCCGCTTCGCTTGCTGTCTTCAACTCATTCTGCTGTCTTGGACTGTGCTCTGTTTCCTTGCCTGACTGCTTTTTGCCATAGAAAAGCTTCAGACCTGAGAAGAAAAGCAAAGGGAATGCAAAGCACAACCCCAGGTGGCTTGCCAAGACGTCGAGAGTTTATTCTCTATCATCCTTCCTCCTCACCCCACCCACCTTCTCCTCTACTTACTGGACAGATGCTTCTTGCCTGCACGGTGGGCGGTCAGCATGGCCAGGGTGTCCAGTACTGGTCGATGGGGGCAGATGGCACAGGCAAAGCTAGGGGAAAGAGAAGAGAAAGGATGATAAACCCGTGTGTGCTGGGAGAGCGGGAGGTCCAGGCGTTCCTGCTAGAGTAGGAGTTATCCCTGTCAAAGCACTCCGCCAACTCCCAATCTTCACTTCCCACCAAAGAATCCTATTATACTCCAGATCTCCGCAGTAACAAAAGCTGGTTGAGCCTCTGATCGCAAATCCCCAGGCTTGATCACTCTTCGCTCTCACCGTCCATCCCGCAGCATCAGCGCCTCATCTTCTGGGATGTAACTGGCCAGCAAGTCTCCGACTCTTCGTTTCTGCAGAGAGCAGGATAGGAGAAACGAATAAGTGGGACGGATGAAAATAACAGGGATAAAGAGTCAAATGGAACGGGGCCATGCAGATCATAGGGTAGAAGAAGGAGGCATCACCCAGATGTAGCAACAGGCGCTCTCGCTCTCGCTCTCTCTCTCTCTCTCTCTCTCTCTCTCTCTCTCTGTGTCTGGTTTTTCGAGACAGGGTTTCTTTGTGCAGCCTTGGCTGTCATAGAACTAGCTGTGTAGACCAGGCTGGCCTCGAGCCTCGAACTCGCAGAGATCCACCTGCTTCTGCCTCCCAAGTGCTGGGATTAAAGGCCTGTGCCACCACCGCCCGTGGGCAGATTCTTACTAGGGCTTACTTTGAGCACATTGAGCTGACTCCAGTCGTCCCCTTCCCTCTTGAAAGACATCGCGACTGTGACTCCCAGAAAAGATAAATTCTCCTACGCCGACTTCGCCTCTCCTTCAGGCCACCGTAGGAAGAGTAGGTTATCGCCTTCCCTGCTTCCGGTCTTTTTCCGGTTGAGTCTGTACTTCCGGGAATGCGGTTCCACGCATGCACCGCGCGAGCCGGAAGACCCGCCTCCAGCGCCCTGAGGGGGCCTGCATTTCCTCTGACGCCCTGAGGACGCTGTGCCTCTTGGGAAATGAAGTCTTCTAGTTATTTATTTTTTTTTTATTTTTCAAAGCGCTTACCGCTCACCTGAATACAGGCCCTCTAATCTCGAAGAAGTCAGGTGTTTGGAGACCAGGAACCTGTATGTGGAGCCCGAGTCTCCGGGTGGGACCCTTCTGACGGGAGCGAGGCATCGGGGAGCTCAGTGGACTGTACCCTGCAAACTCTCAGCGTCCACAGCCACTACCGACCTAGGGTGGGCCTGATTTGGAGCAGAGAGGCTGTGGGGGCTCCTGGCGTCCCGGCTGCTGGAGGTGGGGACATACTGAGGGAAGAGTGTTGATGAGGGTGTCTAGGGTTCAAAGGTCAGAGATCAGGCTTGCAAGGAGTTGGGGAGGGGGCGTCGAAAGTCGAGGAGGTCAGCGACTGACAACTCAGGGGAGATATTTGTGGGTAAGGGGCTTGGGGGAGGAGAAATGTAACCAGCTTGGCAGCCGCCTTAGGGTACGGACTGTGACCCCCAGCTCGGTACGCAGCAGCAAGAGGAGGAGGAGGACTGATGTAGTCTCTCGAGAGCGGGGAGACTGAAGAGAGACGTGAAAAGGAATTCCCGGAGTATCTGTCTGTTCCTTGGGTTCGGCCCTCACGGTTGGTCACTTAGCCGGGCTTTCCACAGTTGTGACCCTCGATCTTGGCATCCTGAGGAGATGGCTTCTCCCTCTAGACAGCCTCCACTCGGGGGGTCAGGGCTGCTGCACGGGAGCCGTACTCGTTCTTACGGAAGCCTGGTACAATCATCCTGCTCCCCAGTGAGGGAAAGACGCCTGGAGCATCAGCTGGAGCCTGGAGACACCCTGGCTGGACTAGCACTCAGATACGGGGTGACGGTGAGTCTTCCAGGGATTGGGGTGTGATGACCATTAGGAGAGATTTAGTCCCCAGGAGAAAGTGGGTGGCCCGCTAAGCAGCCTTCCCTGACATTATATTAATTTATTGTGGTCTGCTTCTCTTTCTTATGTTGTTTTCATGTCTCAGTGTACACTATCGAATTGGGACACATCTGCCCTACTCTCCCAGTGGGAGGAGCGGCTACTGTGGACCGGGTTGGACGAGGGAGGAGGGCTTATAGCCTTAACCTATTTGGACCATGTGTCCCTATCAATTTGAGACCTAAGACTGATAACCACTTTGATCAAGGTCAAATAACTTGAGTATCAGAGTACGGTTTCAGATCGGCCTGTCTGACTCCAAAGCCCCTACTATTAGCCACACAGAAAACAATTGAGAGAGACGAAACATTTACAGCAACAAGTCAGGAAGAGCTGAGTTAGTAGAGTTCCTAAAGTGTCTGTTTCTAGTTCTTATTTCTGCTCTAGGGCTGGGCTTTCTTTCCAAAGGCATACATCAAGTCTTTCTGGCCACACCTAGGAGAAGTTTGATGGGCATAAAAATTAAAGTTGTGGCCTTCCCCTCTAAATCCTCATTTACCACAAACAAACAGATGTTGACTCTAGACAAATTTCCACCCTTGCTGTACTTAAAGCGTTACAGTAACCCTTCCTGGAGCTAAAGCGTAAGTGTCTATTGGTGTGCTAGAGTAATTGAGGTTCTCCTGAGAAATGGAGAGGAGACAGTGGCTATGTGAAGGATATCCACAAGGGGTAGGAAATCAGGAACTATTCATTTCTGTTTGGAAGCAGAGTCGGGTAGCTGATGGCTTTTTGAGGGGAGGGGGAGGGTGGATTTTCTGGTCAGTATGTCAGTAGCCTAAGCTGGTCTGGAACTTACAGTATTCTTGTATTATGAGAGCTGAGTTGAGGAGTATGAGCACAGCACCATCACTGTGGGCCTTGAAGACTTAGGAACTATTCTCTGTGTTCCCTTCTACAAATCTGTTTTTTTTTTTTTAAGATTTATTTATTTGTTATGTATACAGTGTTCTGCCTGCACACCAGAAGAGGGCAGATGGTTATGAGCCACCATGTGGTTGCTGGGAATTGAACTCAGGACCTCTGGAAGAACAGCCAGCAGTCAGTGCTCTTAACCACTGAGCCATCTCTCCAGCCCCTACAAAGCTGTTTAACCCAGACGTTTATCTCCTTGTCTTCCAGCAGTCCACAGGCTCTTTAAGAGCAGAAATAGTTTTCTTTCAACTTTCTGTCTCTAAATTCTGGCATAGTCTCAATTACATGGAAGTTTAAAAGATGTCTGAAAGCTGCCTGGCATGGTGGTGCACGCCTTTAATCCCAGCACGGGAGGCAGAGGCAGGCGGATCTCTGTGAGTTCGAGGCCAGCCTGGGCTACA
Organism: Peromyscus eremicus; assembly: GCF_949786415.1. Lineage (NCBI taxonomy): Eukaryota > Metazoa > Chordata > Mammalia > Rodentia > Cricetidae > Peromyscus > Peromyscus eremicus. The sequence continues at coordinate 68,551,122 of NC_081421.1, forward strand.
AAGTGCGTTTCTGGACATAGAGAAACTCTGTCTCGAAGGGGGAAAAAAATGTCTGAAAGCCAAGCCAAGCCAGCGTGCCTGGGCAGAGGGGTTCAGAGTTTCAGACCAGGTTCAATATAACAAGACCAAGGAGGCTGGTGAGTTGAAGGATAGTTCAGTGGTAGAATGCAGAAGGGAGACAAGGCTAGACACTTCCTGTGGGGGCTAAATAGAGAGAGTCCTTGAATCCCCATTTGCTTAGCCAATGATGAGCCATAGGAAGTTGCTAAGCCAGCTAGAGGGTTAATCAGATTTATTTTTCTAGATTTCAAGAGAAAGATATGTGGGCATCAAGGAGGAAGAGCAGTTAAACTGAATGATTAACCCAGATGAGAAATAGTGAGTGTGGTGTTAGTGGACAAGAATGTGAGGTCACATGTGAGATTTTCATTTATTTATTAACTAATTGTTGGAGATCTGCTGGGGAGCCAACCTCAGGCTTTGTACATGCTAGGCAAGCACTGTACCATGGAGCTACAACTATAACCCACCCAGATTTATTTATTTTATTATTAACTGGGGTCTCACAATGTAGCTTGCTTGGCTTCACACTCAGAAATCCACCTGCCTCTTCTTTCCAAGTGCTGAGATTAAAGATGTGCCCTATCACTGGGTGGTGGTGGTGTATGCCTTTGATCTCAGCACTAAGGAGGCAGAGGCAGGGGGATCTCTGAGTTCAAGGCCAGCCTGGTCTATACAGCAAGTTCTAGGACAGCCAGGGCTACACAGAGAAACCCTGTCCCAAAAAAACCGGGAGGTAGGGGTGTGTACACTACTATACCTAGCTCAGCTTTGTTATTTTATTTTAAAATTATTTTTAGTGTCTTGCTTGCATGCATATCTGTGTGCTATGGGGGTGCCTAGTGCCCATGGAAGTCAGGAACCAAGAACTAGAATTACAGATGGTTGTGAACCACTATGTGGTTACTGGGAATCGAACCCTCTTTTGCAAGAGCAGCAGGTGCTCTTAACCATCTCTCCAGGCCCTCAGCTTTCATTATTAAGACTTTAAATACTACTAACCTGTTTTGTTTTGTTTGAGACAAAGTCTCAGGGAACCCAAGCTAGCCTCAAACTCATGTAACCAAAAATGACCTTGAACTCAAGGTCTTCCTGCCTCTCCCTCCAGAGAGCTGGGATTATTTGCTTATGCTTGGTAGCTTTTAAATAAATGAAAGTGTTGTAGGTTGTTTTTCCTTTTGTTTTTTGCCTCAATAATTTTTTATAAATGTGACGGTGTCCTAAAACTAGGAAATATGAAAAACTGTAAAAACTATAGAACGAGATTAACATCAGCCCTGTGTAGTTGAGCTAGTTTGTTATGAAGTCAAATACAGTTGTACAATTACTTACAAAGTTTGAGCTGGTGGCCTAGGAAGGCGCTCAGCTGGTAACCAGCGGCCTCTGGCCTCCACCCAAGTGCACATGTCCCCACCACACACACCAGTAAGAAAAGTCTGAGATACTAAGCCAGGCTTGTTTTGATTAGCCCTACACAGTAAAAAAAGAAGACAAAAAGCTTTCGATGCTGTATAAGATTGGTAGAGTTTACTGCCAGTCATTAATTTGGGGTGATTTTTTTTTTTTTTTAAGATGGAACAGATTAAGCGTACAAACCGCCTTTATACTAACGACTCCATCTTCCTGAAGAAAACTCTCTACATCCCCATCCTGACAGAGCCCAGAGACCTGTTTAATGGTTTGGATTCTGAGGAGGAAAATGACGGAGAGGAAGAGGGACAACCAAGTAAGGATGATGTTGGCTCACACTCAGTGAGGAGGAGGAATCAAGAGTCAGGTTCAGGCCGGGCCAATGGTGAAACCCTCCCGCCTCACCAGGAAACCTCCACACCCATCCATGACCTTTCTGCCTCTGATTTCCTGAAGAAGCTGGACTCACAGATCAGCCTGTCGAAGAAGGCTGCTACCCAGAAGCTGAGGAAGGGGGAAAGTGGGTGAGTCTGCAGCTCTTCTGAGTCCTTGCGTAGACCCTTTTCTTTTAGCAATCACAAACTGATGAGTAACCAAAGGGCCCGAAAGGCCAGAGGATAGCTTTTCCCCCAAATGGTTCCCAAGACCGTGAGCAGAGCCGGTGGCAGCTGGAATGGGGTGAGGCGGTGGGAAAATAGGTTCTGTGGGTTCTCTGTTCCACCGTTCTCTCTAATGTGAGAACTCTGCAGCCGTGTTAAGACAAAGTGGTTTTTCCAGAACTATTGAGACTCCATCCGCCTCAGGAGACCGAGGAGGCAGCCGCCCTGCACCTTTTCGTTTGGTCCTCTCTCAGGCTCTTGCCTCAATCTGTTGCTCTTTCTTCCTTCCCTCGCCTGCAGGGTCCTTGAGGAGGGTGTGGGTCTCCACCTCAGCTCCCCTAGAATGCAGCAGCGAGCAGTCCTTGGTCCTGTGCCACTGACCCGGACCTCTCGGACCCAGACATTGCGGGATCAGGAGGATGAAATCTTCAAGCTCTGATGTCTGCAGAACTGGTGGGAGAACATGATGTTGAAGGAGGAGCTGAGTGCAAGAGGAGTCTGAGGTGAGGCTCAAAAGCAGAGCTTCCCAGCCTGCCTCACTCCTCTCCGGCCATCTTGCCCAGCCTCTTTGTCAAGATTTCCTCAGCTGGGGACACTTTTGGCAAGAGTAGGGATGGGAACATAACTTTTCCCCGTTCTTGGGTTGAATCTAGAGTTCTCCTTTAGATTCAAAGCTGTTTTATATCCCGGCTGTCCCTTTCACCGTTTCCTGGGTTAGGGCAGGGAAGCAGGGAACGCCCTCCCCCATCTCTAACGATGTTCCCTAATTTATTTGGTGCTATATTGAAGTAATATTTATTTGCTATATCTAACTCCTTTCTCCTCTTAACTGAAAAAATGTGATTTCTGTCTCACTGAAGAGAGGGAAGCCCAGAGCAGTGAGAGGGCTGGCTGCTTACCTTTCCCAGCTCCCTAGCCGAGCATGTTACTGAGGCCAAGAGAGCCAGTGACAGTCACCACAGAACCCTGGGCAGCGCTGAGTCCTTTCCCCACTCAAGGTGAAGGAAAGGAGCTGGTCATCCCTGCGCAATTCCTCGTGACTCCGTCCGACTCTCGGCTCTGAGAAGAGCGGTGGGGTAGGGTACTGCCTGAGCTCTCCAGTCCACCACTTCCCTCTTCTTCCCGCTCCTCTGCTTGGCCGGTGGTGGGGCTAGGGGGTGGAAGAGGATGCCTTGGGGTTCAGAGGAGGCAGGTACGGAACACAGCCCCCGCCTGCCTATGCCTTGTCCTCACTTCGTGTTTATCTGTGACCTGTAGCCCTGATCTGCAGTAGCCCTGATCTGCAGTACGGTTTGTCTTTTGTTCCTGAAGCTGAAGAAGTAGGGCATGGTAGCTCAGTGCTCCTGGAGTCGGCCTGGCTCCCATTCAGGAATAGGGAACGGCGAGATGAATGTTGTTTCTCAACCCCTCCTCTATGTCAAACCTGAGTACGGAGCTGGAGAGATTAAACAGTGAGCCCTGTACATGTTTTAGTGGTTTTATTTCCCCTGTGTCTCCCCTCCCCCGGCCCCTTCTAGAACTCTGGAGCCCAGCCTCCGGTATGTGTCCAGCTCTAGGAGATCTAGGAGGCTTCCGCCGGCCACCTTCCTGCTGCTGGCCTCCAGTGCCCCCTTCCTTGGGTTTGTGGAGGAGGAGGATCCCTTTTCGGGCAGTTCTCCTGGGAGCAGCAGACCCGAGTTTCACTTCATCTTCCTCAATCAGCTGTTTCCTTTGCTGACCCTGGATGGGAGAGCCGCCTCACTCAGCTCAGCATGCTTTTTCTCCGCCAGCTGTTTGGGGGTGGGGGTGACCTCGTGTCAACGTCACTCTTGGGAGAGAATGAAGCCAGGGGACTGAGAAGCATTTGTGCAGGGTTAGAAAGCCCAGTCAGTCATTTTGCCAAAGTCCAGTGCGCTGGGCTCGAGGGCGTCAGAGCTTCCCTTCATCCAGCAGCTTCCGGAGCCCGTCACAGATCTTGCCAAGGTGCTGAGTGAAGTCAGGCCCATAGAGGGCAGCGAGCAGGTCAGGGTCGGAGTAGTGATCAAACACGTGTCTGATGCGGTCATGTGACTTGGGGGTGAGGTGGTGCTCCACCAGCTCCAAGAGAACGTCCCTGCACTCGGTGAGCAGGCCTGCTAGCACAGCAGCCTCGAAGGTGAAGTCCACCTCCCCGAAGCTGAGTGCCGTCATGGCGCCCTGCCGCAGCTTCTGGCGGAAGCGTGTAGCCAGAGCCAGCTCCCCGGGACTAAAGCAGCCGCTGCGGTGCAGCACGGCCACCTTGACGGCCACCTTGATCAAGTCTTTGATCACCCGCTGTGCCTTGGGCCGGCTGTGCGTGAACTCTTTGGACACACGGTAAAGCTCATCCAGCACCTCGCTACTGGTCTCGTCGATAAAGAGATGAGCCACGGACCGACCGGCCATTTTACTCAGTAGCTTCTTCTCGGCTTGTAGTGCCAGACTCTTTGAGCTGAAGGACTCCATGGTACCTGGGGAGGTGGGTGTGTGGTCAGTGACTGGAAGGGGCCGCAGGCTTCCTTGGAGAAAGAGAGAGAAACGGCTTTTCCCATTTTCATTGCCTGGCTGCTTTGTCCTCCCTCTGCCCTGGGCCCCCCATCCTGTAAGCCCTGCTTCTGCTTTTTCCCTTACTGCTGTAAACTAAGACGTGTGCGTCTCCAAAACGGCACAGAGGAGCAGGGAGAGCCGTGGCTGGAGGAGTGTGGGTATAACCGGAGTCTCAGAGCAGGGAACTGCTGCCACCGATGGAGGGCCTAGTGCCCATTTGGCAGGGAATTCGAACAGACACCAGTTTTGGACACTAACTGTATATCCTGCATCCATGGAAACATAGGCATTACCCTCGTGTTTCCAGGCTTGAGATCAAAAGCCCATGTCAGCTGGGGTACCAAGGAGCCTAAAAAGAAGTGGGACATATATGGGTTGGTCTCCAGATTCCCAATAAGAACACTTGGTGCTGGGCTGTGGTGGCTTTAGTCCCAGCACCTGGGAGGCAGAGGCAGGTGGATCTCTGTGAGTTCGAGGCCAGCGGGAGCTGTTAAACAGCGACACCCTGACTCAAAAAAAAAAAAAACAAACAAACAAACAAAGAAAAAGCTCCGTAAGGGCGATAGTCCTGTTTTACAATGAGAAATCTCCAGGCCAAGAGAACTCTTTTTTCTTTTTGAGATGGGGTTTCTCCGTGTAGTCCTGGATGTCCTGGAACTCACTCTGTACAGCAGGCCTACCTCTGCCTCCCAAGTGCTGGGATTACAGGCGTGTACCAGCAAGGCTAAGAGAACTTAAGCTACTTGTCCCAGTAAATGATGAAAACAGGTTTCCTGGAGCTGGAAAGGTGGCTTGACTCACACACTCACAGACGACTCACCATCGCCTATAACTCCAGCCCCCGGGGGCCCCAACACCTCTGACCTCCACAGCCACACACGCACACGTACATAATTTAAAATAACCAAAAGAAATCATAGAACAATAAAGATTAGGCTGCCAGTTAAATAATCCCTCCCAAAGCCCCTTCTAACAAGGAGTGGTGCAGATGAGGTCGCGGCCAGCTGGGGAAGGCTGGGCAGCCACAGTGGGGTCTGGGCCGAGGCCCTTCTGGTGGTGTAGCCTGGGCTAAGTCCAGGGCCCCCTCACCATGGTCCTCCACCGTGCTTCTGCTTGTTTGCGTCTTACTTCCCTCTCCCCTGCTCTGCAGGATGTGGCTGTGACCGCAATGGGGAGCAGCCTCACCCTCTCCCCCAAATGAAAACGGGAGTCTGAAGAGGCACGGGGGGAGAGCCAGGGGGCCTTCTCCCCCAGCTGAATCACTCCACTAGGAACCTGCAACCCTGATTTGTTACTGGCCTGCCCTGGACTTGGTCGGACTGTCCTCCCCAGTGGGTCTGATTGCTCCATATGAGCCGTCCTGCCTTCCTGGCTCTCCATTGCCCCTGTTGCCATCTCCAGTTAGGTCCCCGGCCCCCTCAAGGTCTCTCTGTCACTTGCCTTCTGTTTCTAGCCTCTTCGTCATCCCCATGAACCTCTGGCCGGGATAAGCTTTCACTTCGCATCACTGTACCGCCATGTCCGAAGATACCTCTGACACACCCCATTGCCTGCCTCCGTCCCTCAGCTCTACGCTCAGCCCTCATCCCAAGCCAGGTCTCTCTTTCAGATACGCCTTGCCCCAGCCACTAAAATGGTTGGTTCTTGTGAGGCCCCAAGATTTCTACAAGTGAAAGTTTCACAGTGCAGAAAGGTAAGGGTAAATGGGTGGGAATATCTGTCACTGTCACCCAAAAACCTGCCCTTCTGTCACAGACAGTCTCTCACCTGCTGGGTGCTGGGTGCTGGGTGCCGGGTGTCAGTCTTGCCTTGGATGTTCCTGAGAGCTAACAGAATGGAGAAGCTCCTAAGTAAGAGGCCCTTTGGTCTAGCCCCACCCCAAGCCCCGCCCACCTACTCTCAACCTCCGGTTCATCACCACTGTCATCAAGGAGGCCTGTGTCCCAAGAGCAACCTAGAAATAAGACAAAGGTCAAAAGGAATGGCATTCCGTAGGAAGCACCAGCTCTGAGGCGGGAAGGGCCGACTGCGCGCCCTCCACCCGAGTGGCCGCTTCTTTCCTGCTGTCTAATATTCTTGTGGTACTGAGAACAATGCAGAGTCCAGGTTTTTAAGGTGGGAGTCCATGAAGGGAGTGCTGAAGACCATCGAGGGCTGCAGTAGAACAGCATTCTCACAGCATCTTCAGGCCTGGGCAGGTAAGACTGGCATGGACTGCCCTGGCCTTCAGTACCGGCAGGAGGCAGGTGCCAAGGTTAAGGCGGCTGAGCCATATGTGACCAGCAGGTGTCAGCATCGAACTGAAACACTAGAGGACCAAGTCCAGAGCGTAGGAGCTGTTAGAGGGCCTGAAAAAAGAGAGCCGTCTCCAGCGAGGCAGAAGCATTTGCTATTAAGATTCTAGCAGTGGGCACAGGCCTTTAATCCCAGCACTCAGGAAGCAAAGGCAGGGGGATCTCTGTGAGTTCGAGGCCAGCCTGGTCTACAGAGGTAGTTCTAGGACAACCAAGGTTACACAAAGAAACTCTGTCTTATTAAAAAAAAAAAAAAAAAAAAGATTCTAGCAGTGGATGCACACGCCTTTAATCCCAGCAGCACTCAGGAGGCAAAGGCAGGTGGATCTCTGAGTTCCAGGTTAGCCTGGTCTACAGAAACCCTGTCTGTAGAAACATCTGCCTGCTGAGTGCTGGGATTAAAGGCATTCACCATCACTGCCCAACCAGCCTGTTTTCTTATAGCACCCAGGGCCACCAGCCCAGGTGCTCACAGTGAGCTGGGCCCTCCCATATCAACCATCAACCAAAAATTGCACCACATCTGGGTGTGGTGGCGTACACCTTAGGGCCCAGCACTAGGGAGGCAAAGGAAAGCAGATCTCTGTGAGTTCAAGGCCAGCCTTGTCTACATAGTAAGTTCTAGGCCAGCCAGGGCTGCATAATGATAGTGAGAACCTATCTTAATGTTTTTTGTTTGTTTGTTTGTTTGTTTTTTAAAGACAGGGTTTCTCTGTGTAGCCCTAGCTGCCCTGGAACTCACTCTGTAGACCAGCCTGGGCTCGAACTCAGAGATCTGCCTGCCTCTGCTCCTGAGTACTGGGATTAAAGGTGTGTACTACCACCCCTGGCCAAAACTTTTTATTCTTTTTTTTTTTAAATATTTATTTAATTTTATTTTATGTGCATTGGTATGAATGTGTGGGATCTCCTGGAACTGAAGTTACAGACAGTTGTGAGCTACCATGTGGATGCTGGGAATTGAACCGGGGTCCTCTGGAAGAGCAGCCAGTGCTCTTAACCGCTGAGCCTTCTCTCCAGCCCAACTTTTTATTCTTAATTAACTAAAAGTTACAGAAATTGAGACTTAGCCTATAAGATGTTTACCATTCATGTGAACACCTGAGTTTGATCCATAGCACTTAGCTAAAAACACCAGGCAAGGCAGAGCACACCAGTAAGACCAGTGCAGGAGGTAGAGACGGGGAGTGGGGGCAGTGAGTGGTGTCTCCCACTTGCTGGGCAGCCAGCCCACAAAGTGGACAAGCTTCAAATTCAGTGAGAAAGCTGTCTCCAAAACATAAGGTGGAGGTGATAGAGGAAGACATCCAACATTAACCTCTAGTACACACACACACACACACACACACACACACACACACACACACACAGGAATTTGGAGGAAAGAGGCTGAGGAGATGACGGCACAGTGATTGAAGAACCTGCCGCTCTTCTAGGACTCAAGTTTGGTTACAACTGCCTGTAACTCCAGAGGGTCCGACACCCTCCTCCTGCCTCCAGGGGCACCCACAAGCATGTGCACCGATAAACAGACACATAAATAATAAATCTTAGACTGGGTGTGGTCACCCATGCTTTTAATCCCAGCACTAGGGAAGCAGAGGCAGGCGGATCTCTGGATTTCAGGCCAGCCTGGGCTACACAGTGAGACCCCATCTCAAAGCAAAACGGGGAACTGGAAGGGTGCCTCAGCACTCAAGAGCACTTGTTGTTCTTGCAGAGGAGCCAGGCTTGAATCTAGGCCCCCATGTGGTGGCTCACAACCACCTGTAACTCCAGTTCCAGAGGGGCCTACGCCCTCTTCTGGCCTCTGCAGACACTGCACACACAGACATGCATGCAGACAAAACAACCATACACATGAAATTAAAAAATAAATTATATACTGTTATATATACTATAGCAATATCTTACACATGTAAATATATATTATATATTCACACACACAAATGAATTCATGAGCCTGAAGTGAGAGGCGAGAGAGCAGCCAGCATTTGCAGACTGTACTTCGCTAGATGTTGGTAAAGACCTTAGTTAAGCCTCAGAATTCCTTTTCAAGGGGTAAGACAAACCCTTGTTTGTTGTTTAGACCAGTTTGTTGCTTAGCACAAATGTAGATTAGGATGGCCTTGAACTCCTAATTGTATTGACTCTGCCTTCTAATTTATCACTATACTCCTGTGTGGTTTTTGTTTTTGTTTTTTTCTTGATATGTAACCATGACTGGGCCTGGAATGCACTATGTAGACCAGGCTGGTCTTGAACCTACAATGAATCCTCCCATCTCTGCCTGCGTAGTACCTGGATTATAGGCATTGGCCACCATACCTGGCTTTGTGTATGTATGTGTGGGTGAGTGTGTGTGTGTGCGCGTGCACGAGTGTGCGTGTGTGCATGCATGTGTGTGTGCATGCATGTGTGTGTGCATATGCACATATGTACACGTGGAGGCCAGAGGACAATGCCAGCTGTCTTCTTCAGTTACTTTTTGCCTTTTTTATTTTCAGCAGATTGAATGTGGATTTACCAAGAGAAAATGAAGGGAGCTACTGAGAGGAGTCCCCCCACCCCATAGTAGTTTGTTTGTTTGTTGTCTAAATTTTAATTATAATTTGGGTGTATGTGCCTGGGTGTGTGCATTTGGCACTCACAAGAGGAGTTGGATTCCCTGTAACAGCCCATGGAAGTCAAAAGAAATGTAAGATCCCTGGAGTAGGAGTTATGAGTCATCGTCTCACAGGTGCTGGGAACCAAATCAGGGCCTCCGGAAGAGCAGTTAGTGTTCTTAGGAGCTGAGCATCTCTCCAGGTCCAGTTTATTTATTTTACTTATTTATTTATTTTGGTTTTTTGAGACAGGGTTTCTTTGTGTAGCCCTGGCTGGCCTTGAACTCACAGAGAGAGATCCACCTGCCTCTGCCTCCCTAGTGCTGGGATTAAAGTCATGTGCTACCACCACTGCCTGGCTTGGAGGAAGGTTTTTTGGGTTTTGTTTTTGTTTTTTAAATATGCATTGGTGTTTTGCCTGCATGTATGTGTGTGTGAGGGTGTCAGATCTTGGATTTGCAGACAGTTGTACCTGCCATGTGGGTGCTGGGATTTGAACCTGGGTGCTCTGGAAAAGTAGTCAGTATTCTTTTTGTTTTGTTTTTTGAGACAGGGTTTCTCTGTGCGGTTTTGGTGGCTGTCCTGGATCTCGATCTGTAGACTAAGCTGGCCTTAAACTCACAGAGATCCTCCTGGCTCTGCCTCCCGAGTACTGGGATTAAAGGCGTGCTCCACAGCTGCTCGGTTGGCCTGTAGTCAGTATTCTTAACTGATGAGCCATCTCTCCGGCCCAGAGGAAGTGTTCTTAATGTTTGAGCCATCTCCAGCCCTCCCTCCACCTTAGTTTTGGAAAGGAGGTGTCTCTCTGAATAGGAGCTTACTGAGTATCCAGACTGGCTGGTCAACAAATTCCAGAACCTTCCTGTCTCTGCCTCTCCAGCACTGACATTAAGGTTGCAGGCCACCATCCCTGGCTTTCGTGTGGGGATCCATACTCAGGTCTTTGTGATTTAGTGGCAAGCGCTTCACTGACTGACCATCTCCTTCATGCTTCTGAGGCAGCTCCCAAAAGCTGTGACCTAGGCAGGCTTCAAATCCACTCTCCTGCCCAATGCTTCAAAACTGTCCCAATTGTTGGAATTACATGTATATATTGTTATTTTCATGAGGAATGTACAATCTAGGTAGAAAATAAGAATAAGGTGAATACATTGGACCCGGGGGCACAAGCCTGTAATCCCAGCTCTCAGAAATGGAAGGCCAGAGGATGGCAAGTTCAAGGCCTGCCGGAAGTGCATCATGAATTCAATGCTGTGGGGGCAATTTAGTGATTCTTTCAAGTAAAAAACAAAGCCTGGGATATAACTCAGTAGTAGTTGCCTGGTGATTTCCAAGCCTTAGGAACACTCACTCCCAGTATTGATGGAGGAAAAAGAAAAGGAGAATGAAAATACAGTAAAAAGTTATTTTTTTATATTTTATTTTTAAGTATGTGTCTGTGTGTATCTGTGTATAGCTCTGTACATGTAAGTGTAGTGTCCTGTGGAGGTCAGAAGAAGACATCATATCCCCTGGAGAAGGCGTTACAGGTAGCTGTGAGCTGTCTGACTTGAGTGCTGGGAACCAAACTCAGGTCCTCTGCAAAAGCAACAAGTATTCCTAACCACTGAGCCATCTTTCCTGCCCTCCAGGATAAAGTTCTTAACTCATGATTCAGCTGCCAACTCTATTCACCTCTGTGGCCTCAACTTGACTGTTCTTTTAAAAATTAATAATAATAATAATAATAATTGCAATTATTATTATTATTTGGTTTTCTGAGACAGGGTTTCTCTATGAAGCTTTGGCTGTCCTGGAACTCACTCTGTATTCCAGACTAGCTTTGAACTTACAGAGATCGTCCTGTCTGCCTCCCCAGTGCTGGAATTAAAGGCGTGCACGGCCATCGCCTGGCTGTTTAAAATTATTTATTATTGTGTGCGTGATGTATGATTCTGGCTGTACATGTACCACAGCTGGCATGTGGAAGTCAGAGGACAGCTGTGTGGAGTCGGTTCTCTCCTTCCGCCTCTTGGAGGATTCTGGGAATCTAATGCCAGTCATCAAGCTTGACTGCAAGCACTTACTCACCCAGCCATCCGGACGGCCCTCGTTTGCCTTCTGTTTTTGTTTCTGATTCTTGGAGACGGGTCTCTCTTTATGGCCCAGCTTGGCCTTGAACTCAGTCCTTCGGCCTTGCCACCTGTGGTGTCGTAGTTTCCTCTGAGGACTCAAACTTTCCATCCTGCATGAAGCACCTTGAGCAGAACTCAAAGCAGCTTCAGGAAGTCCCTGAAACGGACCAGGTTCTCTAGGCCCTTCCCTGCCAGAGAAGCCATAAAAGCCGACAAAAGGAAGCTGAGCTGCAAAGCAGACACAGAAGAGCCCGGCTCTGAGCTGCCTGGAAGAGGTTCAGACCAGCTGAGGACCTGGAAAGGAGGCTCCAGCCTGCTGAGCGGCCCGCAGGCTGTGCACTGTGCTCCGAGTTCCCAGCTTTGGGAGCTGTCAGCCATGCTGGGGTGGGCTTTGGTGATACGGCTGTCTTTGGGTCATTTCTGCTCCTGTAAGTGACCCTTCACCCATATTCCTGTAAATAACTCCAATTAAACCCATGGTTCACCAAGTTGAACTTTGGTGGACTTCCTATCTGAGGTGAGTAGACGATTGAATTGAGTCTGCCCAGGAAAGTTTGATCACACACCACCACATACAGTTTGTCCTTTCTTTCTTTAGAAATTGTCAGCTGTATTTTTTTTAATATTTATTTATTAAGTATACAGTGTTCCGCCTGCATGTATGTCTGCAGGCCAGAAGAGGGCGCCAGATCTCATTACAGATGGTTGTGAGCCACCATGTAGTTGCTGGGAATTGAACTCAGGACCTCTGGAAGAGCAGCCAGTGCTCTTAGCCATCTCTCCAGCCCCCAGCTCGTCCTTTCTTGCCCTGCCCTAGCCATGTCAGTATACTGTGGGGGGTCTTCCTGCTGCCTCTTCTTCTGCGCTAAGCCTTCACACTTACTCTTCTGCCTAGAACTCTCTTTCCAACTTCCAGCTTGTACTCCTCCCCTGCTCCATACATTCCTACTCGTCCTTTGGGTGTCTGCTCAAAAATCTTCTGTTGTTTCTGAGACAAGCTCTGGGTAGCCCTGGGTACCTGAACTCTGCACTCTGTGTAGACCCTCATGCCTCTGCCTTCTGAGTGGGTTATGGGCTTACAGGTGTGTACCACAGCAGGCCACAATTCTTTTTAAGATTTTTATTATTTATTTATGTATATGAGTGCTTTATCTGCATGTACAACTTTATGCCAGAAGAGGGCATCAGATCCCACTAGAGATGATTGCGAGCCACCATGTGGGTGCTGGGAATTGAACTCAGGACCTCTGGAAGAACAGGCAGTGATCTTAACCGCTGAGCCATCTCTCCAGCCCCAAAATTCTTATCCTTGTGTGGCTATCCTTTGTTCTCTAAGCTGCTTTAGACTGTTATATAGCTGTCCAGCAGCGCAGACCGTCCCATTGGAGTGTGTGTGCCAGTCAGTGTGGAAGCCAGAGGCTGATGTGAGTATCTTCCTTCCTCCCTGTCTGCCTTGTTTTTGAGACTGGATCTTCTACTGAAGCTGGGGTTCATCTTCTTGGCTAGAATTGCTAGCCAGCGAGCTCCTGGGATTCTCCTGACACTCCCCACCCCTGCCTCAGCACACATAACCACCATGACATGTGGCTTTTGGTGGGTTTGAGGGATCCAAATTCAAACGCAAGTCTTCAGTCTGTGCAGCAAGCTCTTTATCTACGGAGCCACCTCCCCAGCCCCATGCCTCCCCTATTGTAATGTGTGACTTTATTAACTACCGGACTGTGAATCCGTGAGGACATCTGTGCCTTATGCTACTCATAAATACCTCCTGAAAGAGTAAGCTCAGAACACAGGAGATAAGGGGCTGTTGGTAAACTTGCTTAGTAAGCTGCTGGACAGGTAAACTGAGTTTAATCCCTGGAACCCATATTTAAAAAAAAAAAAAAAAAAAAAGGCCAGTTGGTGTGCACTTCAATCCCACGGCACTGGGGTGGCAGAGACAGGAGATCTCTGTGGCTCACTGGCCAGACAGCCTTGCTCACTTGGCTAGCTCCAGGACACTGAGAGACCCTGTCTTAGAAAATGAGAGTGATCTAGGCGTGGTGGTGGTGGTGGTGGTGGTGGTGGTGGTGGTGGTGCACACCCTTGATCCCAGCACTGGGCAGCAGAGGCAAGTGGATCTTTTTGAGTTTGAGGATAGTCTGGTCTATGCCTCAAGTTCAACCAGGGCTACAGAGTGAGACCCTATGTCAAAAAATGGGGTGGGGGGGAGGGGGAGGGTGTGCTGACACTTGAAGGTGACACCCAGGTTGACCTTTGACCTCTATATATGCATGCATGCTCTTGTACACAGATGAACACACACACACACACAAATAATCAAGATGATAAGGAAGAAATGAAAGCAAGATGATAGTTATATCACGTGATAATGTTCTTATGGGGAAGGTCTAATTTTTGTTTTTGTTTTTGCTTTTCTTTTTTTGTTGTTTTTTGTTTTTTGTTTTTTTTTGTTTTTTTTTTTGGTTTGAGACAGGGTTTCTCTGTGTAGCTTTGTGCCTTTTCCTGGAACTCGCTTTGTAGACCAGGCTGGCCTTGAACTCACAGAGATCCTCCTGCCTCTGCCTCCAGAGTGCTGGGATTAAAGGCATAAACCACCATGCCTAGCTTTTTTTTTTTTTTTTAGACAATGTCTCACTGTACAGGCTGGCTGGCTCTGAACTTACGGTGATCTCTGTCTCTGCCTCCTGAGTGCTGAGGTTTTTGGTGTGATCCACCACCACTCTGCCCCAGACCTCCCCTGCCCCAATTTTTTTTAACCTTGCGGGAAATTTACCCAGGGCCTGTGTGTGCTAGGCAAATGTTCCTCTATATCTGAGCTCCTTTTTTAATGTATACCCAGTCCTAGCAATAGTTGACCTAGCACATAATTAGCAGTAAACTTAAAAAGTAATGAGGAGCTTTCAGAAACAGAACGGACTGGAGAGACAGGTCAGCGGTTCTCCCACGGGGTTCGGTTCCCAGCACTGCAGCCCACAATTCTCTGTAACTCCAGTCCCAGGGGAGCCGGCTACACCCTCTTCTGGCCTCTGAGGGCACCAGGAATGTACATGGTACACAGATATGCATGCACTCAAAACACCTCAATTCATAAAATAAACAAATAAATGAAACTAATTTGAAAGAAACCAAAAACTAAAAAAAAGAGGGTTAACATGAAAAGACTAGGAGAATTAAAATGGAAACAATTGAAAACAAAACAAAATTAAACGATAACGTTTCGAGGCGTGGTGGTGGTGTCGGTGCACGTCTTTAATCCCAGCATTCCGGAGGCAGAGGCAGGTGGATCTCTTGAGTTCAAGGCCAGCCTGGTCTACAGAGTGAATTCCAGGACCATAGAGAAACTGTCTTGAAAAAGAAAAAAAAAGAAAAGAAAAAAGAAAACTAATGTTTTTGGTTGTGTACAAGAGGAGCAAATGGTATTAATTATAGATATTCTAGGCTTTGGGGTCCTTCCTGTGTTCCTGGGTGATTTTATGCTACCTTGAGTAAATTAGCCAAGCATGGTGATGCATGCCTCTACAGCCAGCGCTTTGGAGCAGAGAGAGGAAGATTAACTGTCTCAGCTACACAGTGTGTTTCAGGCAGCCTGGACTACACGACCCCCTGTTTCAAAGAACAACAAGAACAATAAAAGTCTAAGTATGTGGTTCAATTTTCTATAATCCCTAACATCTCGATATTCACGGTGACTCATGCCTGTAATGCCAGCATTCAGGAGACTGAGGCAGGAGAATTACTGAGAGGGATCAACCTGGGCTATGGTGTGAAACCCTCTCAAAAACTAAATTAGTTCACACACATACATGCATACAAAGAAGTTTTAAAAGGTTAAATGATAGCATGGTGTGGTGGCACATACCTTTAATCTTAGCCCTCCAGAGACAGAGGCAGGTTGGTTTCTGTGAGTTTAAGGTCACCCTGGTCTACTTGGAGAGTTCAAGGCCAGCTGGGGCTTCATAGTGAGATCCTGTCTCAAAAACAAAACAAAATTAAACGATATCTTTATGTTTTTGTTTTTATTTTATTTGTTTGTTTGTTTGTTTTTCAAGACGGGGTTTTCTCCATGTAGCACTGGCTGTCCTTGAACCTACTCTGTAGACCAGGCTGGCCTCGAACTTGCAGAGATCCGCCTGCCTCTGCCTCCTGAGTGCTGGGATTCAGGGCGTGCACCACTACCTATGTTATTGTTATTAAACACCACCGGCTTGTTATTAAAATGTTAAAGTAAAAGAGTTTATTAAATACGCTGCAAGAAGACAGCTGGAGGAACAGTAGGTAGAGTCCATCCTTTGGTTTTTGTTGTTTGTATGTAGCTCAGGCTGGCTGTAAACTCATGGCTAGAGACTGAACTCAGGCCTTACCCTATGCTAAGCATGACAGCCGGCCCTGGCGTGTCCCTAGCCCAGCTGAGGCTCAGCGTGGTGAGGACCGGTCTCTCTCATCAGTCAGCCTGACAAAGCTGGAGCCAGGGAACGGCTTGGAATCCACCCCGCCCCGCCTCGTTCCTTCTCGTCTTTGACGCGTTTATTTATTCCTCTTCTTATTGCTTGCCAGACATCATAGCTAAATGCTAGGGGTAGGAAGACAAAGGACACCGTTCCCGCGGGGTGTGGTGGCTCACAGATGTGAGCACTCTGGAGGCCCAGGGAGGTTGCTGTGACTAGAAGATCAGCTACACAGTGACAAGCAGTGACATAATGAGTTCCAGGCCAGCAGGACGACAGAGTGACACCCTGGTGGTCGTTGTTGTTGTTTAACCAAACTTCCTGTTTTTATTTCTTTTATTACGTTTCTCTGAGAAAATTTTAATTTATTTCCCAGAAGCATGACTCGTCATACTTCTGCTGGACCCAGCGCACGGCCGCTTGGCTGGTGTGAGTTCGGCTCCATTGCAGCCTGTCCTGTGTCCCATCTGTGCTGCTGAAACCTGGCCTAGCCAGCGCCACAGAGAAGTTCAGGCCTTAGTTCCTAACGCTGGAGTCGTAGTTGATGCCCAGGTCCGTGCATTCCTGGACTCCAAACCCGACATTCCCAACATCTGGACAGTTATCTTTTCGTAGCTCATACTCAGCCCTTTCCGAGCTTTTCCAGAATTTCCTCTGCCCTGGTCCCTCTGTGCAGCGAAGAGCAGTCTTTTCATTTCTCCTGATCCCAAAGGACCTGCTGGTGCCCTTAGCTTTGGAAAATACAGGTGTCTGGCCTTGGCTGCCCTGGTCGGTCTGTTTCTGCTCTTCCACACACAGACATTGAGGCACAGCTTGTGGATACAAAGTCCCTGCCCAGGTTCTCCTTTCAGCACAGTTCTGTGCCGTGATAGAGAACAGGAAGAGCAAACTTCCTATTTATTTATTTATTTATTTATTTATTTAGTTTTTTTGAGACAGTCTCACTAGGTAGCCTTCACTGCCTGGAACTCAGACCAGGCAGATCCACCTGCCTCTGCCTCCTGAGTGCTGGGATTAAAGGCGTGCACCACCACCACACCTGGCTAATCCCATTTTTAGACTGAGTGGTGAATACATATTAAAACTAAAATGGACATACCCAATAATATTATAATAATAATATAAATAATTGTATACGTGGGACTCAAGCTCAGCAGAAGACCTAAGCTGGACACCTGGATTTCTTGATGAGTAGTACACAGTCAGTCATTGTGATGGGGGTGAGGATTATCTCGGTTACAGAGAATGCACAGCAAAAGAGGGTGACCTTAGAGACCACCCACACTTAGGGAGAGGTTAAGGAAGCTATTCACAGATTTGAGAAATATTTATTAAGCCACTTATCTCTGTCAAGAGAGAAAGAACCCTCTGAGGTCAAAGAGGAAAAGATTTCAAGGAAGGAGAAGAGAGGTCAGTGGGGTCAAATACCATCCTGGGGACAGAGGGACAAAGGCTGAAGAGCTGTTCAAGAGCTGACTGTGACCAGGAGGTCACTGATAGCCTTGATGACAACAGTCTCTGGGGCTGGAGGAAGCAAAAAGAAATATGATTCCGGATTAATGAGAATCTTGAAAACAATCCAGCAATGACTTATGACTCCAGAAGCCGCGCACTGAATGCAGACACAGACCAAGAGGAAGTTTGGAGCTTGGTTCTCTTTTGTTTTTGATACGTTCTAGCCTCAAGCTCAGGGTTCTCCCCCGTTGGAATTACAGACATGTGCTACTATGGCCATCTGAAATCCCGACTGTATTTGTGTTTGACATTAGAGACGAACCTAGTGCTTTGAGGGTTTTGGGGAGCACTTCAGTAATGAGCTGCAGTCATAGCCCATGTTTATTTTGAGACAGGATCTCACATTATAGCCCAGGCTGCCCCTAAACTCCCAGCAACCCTCCTGACTACCTCAGCCTTCCAAATACTCTGATTACAGGAATGAGCTACCATACCCTGCTTTGATTTTTTTTTTTTTTCATACTGGTCTCAAGTTGCCCAGGCTAGTCTTGAATTCCTGATTCTCCTGCCTCTACCTCCAAAATGTTGGGATCATAGGCAAGTGTTAAAACCTTATGAGACATACTGGAACACACACACACACACACACACACACACACACACACACACACTGAAGGAAAGAGGTCGGTGGAAAAGAAAAGCCAGATGTGGCAGCATATGCCTTTATTCCCAGCATTTGGGAAGCAGGGACAGGTGGATCTCTGTGAGTTCAAGGCCAGCCTGGTCTACAGAGTGAGTTCCGGGACAGCCAGGGTTCTGTTACACAGAGAAACCTTGTCTTGAAAAACAACAACAACAAAAACAACATAATAATAACAACAACAAACAAACAAAACAAATGGACAAACAAAAACCAAAGGAAGGGAATAAAAATAAAGGAAAGAACGGGCTGTTGAGACGGCTTAGCAGTGAGGGGCACTGGTTGCTCTCACAGAGAATCTGGGTTCAGTTCCCAGCACCCACACCACACTCATCTTAAACTTCTGCTTCAGGGGGCCCAGCAGCCTCTTCTGACGTCCACAGGCATGGCATGCATGTAGTACACGTACATCATGTACTACATGCATGCAGCAAAACATACACATAAAATAAACCTAAAAAAGGGCTGGAGAGATGGCTCAGCGGTTAAGAGCACTGACTGCCCTTCCAGAGGTCCTGAGTTCAATTCTCCACAACCACAGGGTGGCTCACAACCACCTGTAATGAGATCTGGTGCCCTCTTCTGGCCTGCAGGCATATATGCTGTATACATAATAAATAAATAAATCTTAAAAATAAAATAAAATAAAATAAAGAAGAGCTCGGATGGTGGCCTAAATCTATAATCCCAACACTTTAGAGGCTGAGACAGGAAGATCACAAATCCCAGGCCAGACTCTGTCTTAGGATAGTTATTATCAGAGTGAGACTTGGCACTCCACACCTGTAACACCCCCCCCCACACACACACACACACTCAGGAGGCTGAGACAGGAAAATTGCCAGGGCTTGAAGCTACTTTGGTTTATATAGAAAGCACCAGGCCAGCCTAGACTACAGAGTGAGACTGTGTCTCAACACCCCACCACCAAAAATCATAATTATAGTAAATAAGACAATTTTAAAAGCATGAGTGTTATACACAGTGGCACACCCCCGTAGCTCCAGCTACTCTGGAGACTGAGGCAGGAAGATTATTTAAACCTGCCTGGGAATTTGGAGGTCAGCTTGAGCGACAAACTGAGACTCAGTCTCAAACAGATAAAAGAGGAAAGATTTAAAGATGTAGAATTATGTTCCTAAGTAGAAAAAATAAGTTCATTTTTTTTCAACTAATGTGCTAATGATGAATACTTATTAGCCTGGCATGGTAAGTAAAGGCAGAAGGATTGGGAGTTCAAGGTCATCTGTGCAGGGGCTGTGTGAGACCCCGTTTCCAAACGAAAATAAACGTGTATCTGGGAAATGGCTCCAGAGTGATAGCCACATGTCCTGATGATTCAAGCTTCCCAAGACTCATGCAAAAAGCCAGATGTAGAGGCACAAATCCTGGAGCCCACACTCCTAAGCAGCTGTGGGATGGAGACAGGAACATCCTCAAGCTCAAAAGCCCGCTAGCCTGGAGTCCAGAGCACAGCAGCAGAAATGAGAACTTGCCTTGGCCAGGTGGAAAGAGAGAGCGGAGTTCTAGAAACTGTCCTTCACACGGAGTCAGGCTCCCGTGTGGACACCGTGCATAGATACAGTTCTAAAAACTTAGGAAAGTTGTTAATGTCTGCTGTGTGCTGCTTCTGTGCCAGACAGGAACTGGTGAGCGTGGAGTGTTGAGTAGAATGAACGGAGGAAGCTGGGGCATGGCGGAACTGGCCAGAGTTCCAGCTACTTGGAAGGCTGACAAAGGAGAATTGAAATTTCAAGGCCAATCTGGACTAAAAAACCAGCCTTCAAAATTATTCACACTTTGTTTCAAGATATTAAAAACAAAGAAAGAAAGAAAGAAAGAAAGAAAGAAAGAAAGAAAGAAAGAAAGAAAGAAAGGGGGGGGGCTGGGATGTAGCTCTAAGCTGCCCAGCAGTGGTGGCGCATGCCTTTAATCCCAGCACTCGGGAGGCAGAGGCAGGTGGATCTCTGTGAGTTCAAGGCCAGCCTGGTCTACAGAGGGCGTTCCAGGACAGTCAGGGATACACAGAGAAACCCTGTCTCAAAAAAAAAAAAAAAACCAAAAAACAACCCCCTCAAAATGCTGAAAGCTGAGAGCTACACACACATACACACATTCATAAATGCTCTCACACACAAGCACATACACACACAATCATACACACATGCGTGCTCACACACACTCACATGTATGCATTCCTTAACACACACAAGTGCATGCACGCACACACATGCATCCACATGCACACTTGTGTGCATGTATACATACTCTCCCATACATGCATACTTGGAGCAGACAGGGGCTGTGGATGCCTCTTCCACAGGAAATTTGTGTTGATACAGACAAATGCTTCTGTATGAGACAAAAAGCTGATGAAATGATCAGTTTTTTCGTTTCTCTCTCTTTTTACCAGACAGGGTTTCTCTTTGTAATAGCCCTGGCTGTCCTGGATCTCACTCTGTAGACCAGGCTGGCCTTGAACTCACAGAGATCCACCTGCCTCTGCTTCCTGAGTACTGGGATTAAGGATGTGCACCACCACCACCTGGCAAAATGATCACTTTTTGCCTCTGTTTTTTTTTTTTTTTTTTTCTGAATATGGGTAGAGGTTCTGCTGAGATGAGCAGGAAGTGGAGGAGAATAAAAAATGAGGGGGAAATAGCATATTTGAAATATCTATTTGTAGATTAGGAGATAGTAATTTTTCAAATTTAGAGATCCTAAATTTAAGAGTCCAATCTATGAGGACTTTGTTTTCCTTTTTTCTTTTTTTAAATTTTTTTAAACATTTCCTTATTTATTTTGTGTGTGTCTGAGTATATGTGGAGGTCAGAGGACAACTTTTGGAAATTAGAACTCTTCTACCTTGTGGGTTTCAGGAACTGAATTAGGTCATCAGCCTTGGTGGCAGGCACATTTATCTAGTGAGCTGTCTCCTCAAGTCCTTTGGTTTTCTCCCCCATGTCTCCTTAAGAATTATTATGCTGGAGGCAGAGGCAGGAGGGTCTCTGTGAGTTTGAGCCCAACCTGGTCTACAAAATGAGTTCTAAGACAGCCAGGACTATACAGAGAAACCTATCTCAAAAAACAAACGACAAGGAGTTATTTATTTGCCAGGCAGTGGTGGCGCACGCCTTGAATCCCAGCACTTGGAAGGCAGAGGCAGGTGGATCTCTGTGAGTTTGAGGGCAGCCTGGTCTACAAAGGGTGTTCCAGGACAGCCAAGGCTACATAGAGAGACCCTGTCTCAAAAGAAAAGTCTATATCTTATGTGCATGAATGTTTTCCCTTCATGCATGTATGTGCACCATGTGCATGCCTGGTGCCCACAGAGGTCATCAGAGTCTCTGGAACTGGAGTTACAGACAGTTGGGAGCTGCCACAGGAGAGCTGGAAACTGAAATCCAGCCCTCTGCACAAGCGGCCAGTGCTCTCGGCCAGTGAGCGTGCTCTCAGCAAGTGAGCGTGCTCTCGGCCAGTCTCAGTGTCTTCTTTCTAACCAACAAAACGACAAGACTCCTCGACAAGTCACTCCCTTACTAAGGAACTTAAAACACACCCCACTCCCTCCACAGTGTTCTACCCTGCCCACCCTGGTGACCCATCCTCCTTAACCAGATCCCTCTTTCATTTCTCCCACTCAGAACCAGTGTCTTTTGCACATATGAGCCTCGAACACCACCTTTTGCTGTCCACACTTCAGGCTGCGTATTTACCAAGTCAAAGCTTTTGCTTAAACATTGACTCTTAGGAACATTTTCTCCTTTCTTCAGGCTGACTCCCATCGATGTTCCCTGTCTCTCAAGATAAAATATCTACAATAAGCTGGGAATAAAATTCAGTGGTAGAATGTTTACTTAGTGTATTATCAAGGGCTTGGGTTTCTTTCCCACAGCACTGAAAAAAAAAGTAATTAAAATGTATCCAATGCTCTTCGCAAACAACAAGAAGTGTGTGGGCTGTCCTTGAACTCCTCGCCAGACTCCATCAGCAGAATGTGAGTTCCAGATAGCACTGCCGTGATAGGCTTTTGATACTGCTTTTTAATTTTTTTTGAAATTTATTTAGATTTTTTATTTTATGTGTATGAGTGTTTTTATTTTATTTTGTTGATTCATTTATTTATTTATTTTGAGACGAGTTTGCTCATCTCTCTATGTAAACCTTGATCTCCTGGCCCTCATGTAGACCAGGCTGGCCTCAAACTCACAGAGATCCTTCTGCCTCAGCCTCCTCAGTGCTGGGATTCAAAGCGTGTGCCACCACACTGGGTATGTAACAGTGTTTTGCCTGGATGGATGGATGGTGCCCAAAGAGATCAGAAGAGATCAGAATCCCCTGGAACTGTTGTTATGGATGATTGTGGACCACCATATGGGTACTGGGACCTGAACCTCTGTCCTCTGAAAGAGGAACCACTTAGCCATCTCTCCAGCCCTGGTATTGCTTTTGAATCATTTAGTAAATGTAGGCCTTGTTTTAACTCAAATAGAAAGTGGTAGATAACTTTGAGTCTCTGATCCTCCTGCCTCCACCTAACAAGTGCTGGCACATAGTATAGACTACCAACACACCACCTGATTTACACTGTGCTGGGGACTGAACCCAGGGTTTTGTGCATACACCCTACCATTGTAGCCACACCCCCAGCCATGGTAGTTATTACCTTTCTTGTGAAAGTTTTATTACAGCTGGGCTTGGTGGCGCACGCCTTCAAGAGGCAGGTGGATCTCTGAGTTTGACACCAGCCTGGTCTACAGGGTGAGATTTTTATTACACTTTGTGTGTGTGTGTGTGTGTGTGTGTGTGTGTGTGTGTGTGTGTGGTATGTGTTTGACATGGTACGTGTATGGCACTCACAGCTCAACCTGCAGGCGTGGATTCTTTTTTTTTTTTTTTTATTTTTCACCGTGTGGATCCCAGGGATTGAACTCAGGTTGTCAGGCTTGGCAGCAGGTGCCTTTACCCACGGAGTCGTCTCTCCAGCCCTTCAAGGACTGGGATAATATACCACAGTAAACTGTGCTTGAATTGTCTAATACTTATTGCATTGAGTTAAGTTTTGATCTGTTTTAAAACTTGAAGGAATTATGAGTTTTGTTTGTATGGTTTTACAGGGTTTCCCTGTGTAGCCCTGGCTGTTCTGGAACGCCCTCTGTAGACCAGGCTAGCCTCGAACCCACAGAGATCCTCAAGTATCCTCCACCTCCTGAGTGCTGGGATCAAAGGTGTGGGCCACTAGGCCCAGCCCTAATTATTGTTTTATTTTTACTTAGTTTTCATTTATTATCATTATTATTATTATTATTATTATTATTATTATTATTGTGTGTGTGTGTGTGTGTGTGTGTGTGTGTGAATGCTACAGTATATGTGGAGGTCAGAGACTAATTTTGAGAGTTGGTTCTCTCCTTCCACCCTAGGTTCTGGGTATTGAACTCAGGGCCTCAGGGTTTTGAAGCAAGTGCTTTTACCCATTCAGCCGTTTTGCTGGCCTCTGTTCTCTCATTTCACTGTCTGCTAAGCCGCTTTGGATCCGGGAGCCCTGGGCAGTTACTCGTGTGTAGGTATCATTCCTTTCTCACTCTGTTTATCCCATTGTTCCCGACCTTAAATCTCTGTCTGTCTTCTCTCGGTGTCCATGTCTGTGTGTGAATCATATTCACTGCAGCACACAGTCTGACTGCCAGCGTATTTATTCTATTCCGATTCCCATTCAGTTAAGGCCAGTGTAGAAACTGGTAACTCAATATTTTTTTTTCCTCCAATCCAGAGACCAAGCTGTGGGTAGAAGTGCCCACTCAGACAACACTATCTGAGAATGTCAATGTCTCCCAGGCCACCTACATTCCTGGGAATTTTGAAAATATCTTTTGTCCCAGCCCCACGCAGGGAAAAATCTTAGCAGGCAAACCCAAGGTGGAAGCTAGGCAGTATTGTCTGAAGTAGCCTTATTCTTCCTCTTCATTGACATTCCTCAAATCAAAGGCTCTTTATTGGGGCGTGGGGACAAGGAGCAGTTCTGCCGTTTGGAGGGAGGGATGTCCAAAGGCCCTTTGAGGAGGTGGGACACATTAGTCTCGCATCTGTGGGGTTCGGGCAGCTGGTTACTCTCTCCCTCTCAGGTCTCTGTATTTCTCTGAATCAATTAGTCTTAGTCTCCACCTGGCTTTGAGTTTTAGCCCTCCTACCTGTCCTCCTGTCAAGTCAACCGTCCCTGACAGCTAGCCCCCTAGCTTCCAGGCTCCTTAGTTCCCGGTATGGTAACTCAAGGCCGACCTATTCTGTAGAGGTCGGATAGCAGGAGATGATGAACACATGATAAACCAGAGGACTCTTCGTTTCTCAGGCCTCCACCCCAAACTACATGCAGGCTTTCATATTGGGGTCAGGATGAACGTGAACCGGAGAAAGCATATGGGGATGCAAAAGGCACACACGGGCAGAAGCTTAGCAAGGAGAAATGAGGAGTGACTAAGCCGGGAGACTCCCTAGAGAGCAGGGTCGCCTAAGTCACTGATGGAAGTGAGGGAGGATCGCGCAGGCTCTGACAGCCCAGCCCAGCTGAGGCCCCCTGGTTTCCTGTCTCTCTTCTCAGGTTGTCCTCCTTCCTGTCTGTGACACTCTGTCCAGGGGTTCTTCTCTATCAGCCTGTCTCCGTCGGTGTGTGTCTCGTGTCCGCGTCTCAGCGACTGTCCGTGGGTCTTTCCATCTCGTGCCTGACTCTGGTCTCCAGCTCACCCTCTCCGCTTGGCTCTGGGTGGACCGTGCGCTCGGCGCCCCACCTCCCTGCAGTACTATTGGTGGAGAGGTGGCGGGAAGGCGGTGTCTAGACCGCCGCTGAGCGCTCTATTGGTCGCAGGGACCGAGAGGCGGGCCGGAGGCGGGTCCGGCCGGGAGGCGGGCGGGGCGGCTGGGGCCGAGCCCAGAGCTCCGGGCGGTCGCATTGTTTTCCTCCGCGGATCTGCGGCGGGAGTAGGGCTCCTACTCGGACCCAGGACTCTCGTAACCCGACAGCGCCCTGGAGCCTAAATCCGAGCACCATCCAGACGGGACGCTCGTCGCATCTCGCCCGAGCCCCAAACACGGATCGCGAACTCTGAGCGGCGCGGAGCTGGGGGCCTCCCGCTGCTCCCTGGATCTCGCTGACCCGGATCTCGGAGCAAGTACCCTGGGGTAGGGATGTAGCTGCAGGGAGGGGCAGGAGCGTCGCAAGAGGGGGTCAAGCTTCTGAGTGTCACGGGGACTCGAGTGGGTCCAGCACGCCTTGTGCCTGGCAGAGAAAGGGTCAGCGGACTTAGGGTGCGTGGAGGAGGAGGGGACCGTGGCCGAGCCTAGATGCAGAGCTGGGCGCAGGGTGTAGGCTTCTTTTCCGACTGGTCGCAATCGCGTCCCGCTAGATTAGGGGTCACGAAAGGGGGTATTTTCCCCCTTTTTTTTTCCTGAGGCGCGCATGATGCAGAGGGTGGAAAGCCCAGCATCTTGCCTCTCCCGCGGGAAACTGAGGCTCCAAGACCTATGGAGAAGTAGGACCTCTTGACACCCCTGCAGGGACAGGAAAGGGGACAAGTCGTTCTGGACTTTGGTGTCAGGGTTGCTTCTTCGTCCTTGTGCAGGCTGGAGTCTGAGCACTCCCGGGGGAAGGGTTGGCTTGGGCAGAGAGTCCAGGAGTGAGGCCGCGGAGAAGCATCAGTCCCCGCGCCCACCTCCACGCTTCACCTCACTCCTCCCGGGCTTTGTTAGACTGGGTCTCCCACGGAGGAGAGCGGGCCTGGCGACAGCATCCTAGCTCACCTACCCGCTCCGCGCCGGCCTAGGGCCCGCCCTCGGCGGCTCCCAGCCTCTGGCCCTGTTTCCCTGGTCTGGGAGACCCGCCTCCGTCCCCCAACCCCAAATCCCGTCCCCACTCGATCTGCCCCTGCAGGCCCCTCCAGCCCCTCCTCCCGCTAACGTGGCTCTGGGACCCGGTCCCGGTCCCGACGTTGCTACCCGCCCCTCCTCGGAGCCCCGGATCCAGTGAGGGGGAGACACGTCGAGCCCCTGGCCCCAGGCCCACCTCGCGCTAAGCGCTCGCGAAGCTCCAGACACCTGGTTTTATCCACGTTGGGGGGTGGGTCGGAGGGAGGGTAGGTACAAAGCCTGGGACTGAGGGGAAGGCTAGGGTGAACGGGTTTTGAGGCTCAGCACACTCCGAGCCTCCTGTGGAAGGTGGGCTGGGGCGGGCGACCATGCCTATGGCTTCCTGCTATTGTCCCCGGCCGGGCTCGCAATCCCTTCTCCAGCTCCTCTAGACACCGGCTATGACCTCGGCCACTCCCCAGAGGTGGCTGTCTGGCTAAGAGGAAAGAAGGGGGATGTTTCATCTTTCTATCAAGGGGAGGACCTGAACGGAGAAAGAGCGGCCAGGTCTCTCCTTGGGATTTCTCCAGGTCACGGCATGCCTGTCCCCAGGCCAGGGATTGGATGGGAGCCACCCAGATGTTGCTCCCCCAAACAGCTATGGGAAGCCCTCTTAAAGATGTATCCTACTTGAGTCTAGTGGGCCAAGGAAAAGGCCAACCAAGTGTTTTTAGAGGCTGGACTAACCCAGCTTAAAGTGAGCGTGTATGGGGGGTCCTTAGTGAGAGGTTAGGCGGGAGGGAGGCATGGTTTGCTCTCTGAGGAAGGAAGAAGGGATGGTGGTACTTGCTATCAGAGCATTTTGCCTGGAAATGAAGAGCATGCAAATGAGATGCAAATTAGCCTCTATTGTCCCTAGCTAGGGCGCTTTTGCAGGAAGGCTGTTGGATCCTGAAGGTTTTATCATGGGAGTGGTCATCAGGCCCCACAACTCCCAGACAACCCTTTTCCCAAGACTGGCCCTGCAGTTCTAGGAGTTTCTGGCTAAAGGCCAGCCGCTACCCTCCTATCTTCCGGTGCAAAGCCGTGCTCATTTTGTAACCAAACAAAATGCGTCCTCAATAGCATCTCCCCCACACTGGCTTCAACAGCTCTTCCCCAAATTTGCACATTTACTTTTAAAGGATGTGGTAAGGCAGATGTGATTTTTTTTTTTTCCTTTTTCTTTTTTCGTTCCTTCTTTTCTTAGATCAAAGGGCTCCTATCCCCCTTCGTCCCCCACAGGACCCACCACCCCAGGTAAGGAAGAGGCAGCAACCCCGGAGAGCAGGGGATAGGACCAGACTCCACCAGGGGTCAGGAGGGGGTGAGGGGGTCTGGATGTTCTCCACACCTGCCAGAGACCAAAGTTGTTTCCAGGGTGAAGATAGCAGTTGCCCAGGGCAACTTGAGGTAGGGCAGGTAGGAGAGCACAGATGACAAGGGGTGTCACTTTCTCTTCTCCCGGGAGTCTCAGCAACCGGAAACATGGGTTGGGGGAGGGAGGAAGACTTGACCTTTCAGTGGAGGGGTCCTTAGCTAGCTAACTGCTCTGCCTCTGGGGAAGGGGGGGGTCATCATTAGGTGTTTCTATCCCGTCCCTTCCTCCAGCTCTCTTGGGGCCCCACCTGACGTCAGCCTCCCCACCAGTGACGCTAGATGGGGCTTGGGTGGACACTTGGGTCCTGGCTTCAAGTGGTATTGTTGGCTAGGCGGAAGGGGGCTTGCCCAGAGTTTCCCCTTTAGAGGTCTTGGGATGGACCACTAAGGCTTGTGATCATCGGTCACAAAAGAAAGGACTCCTAGCTCCCTGAAGCTGACTAGTGGAGCCTCTTCAGCCCCTCACTTGAGTTTCAAGGGGAGGCAGGAAGCTTGTATGAACCGCTACGGTGGGTCCAGGCAGCGTCGGCTGGTGGGGAGGCTGATGGGCGGGAAGAGGACCTGTCCCCACGCCTTTCGCCATCTCCATCCTTTCTTGGACTTTGGGCTACAACTGCCTGTCATTGAATTATTTATATTTCAATTTCAGAGGCAGCCTGATGAGGGAAGAAGGGGAGAGCGGGCACGTTCAGCCATTTCTCCTCACCCGTCCTTTCTATCCTTCGCTCTGCATAGGGGGTGGGTCTGCTCTTCTCCCCTCATTGAGAACATGCATCGGCTCTTAGGAGCCAGGGAGGCAACAGGGGGCTCCGGGCTGGGAGGGGAGCACAGTGGTCGAGGAGACAGCTGCAGCCAGAGCTAAATTTAGCCTCTGATCTGGCTTTGATGCAGATTCATTTTTGGCTAAGACAGCCCCTCCATGAACACCCCATCCCCTCCCTCCCCCGGCTTCCTCCTCAGCAATGGGAATGGCCCCTGAAGTATGAGCTCAGGCCAGGTCAGTGACCCCTCGGGCTGTTTGTGCCTCTCCTTCTGTTCTTTCTCAGCCCTAGACAGGACCATGGCTGCCACACAGCTGCCTCTGCCTGGGCTCAGTGCCTGCATTACTCCCCGGGTGCTGTGGGGGTCTGTGAGGGGAGGGGAGAACAGACATGGTGCCCTCTCCCTCCTCCTAGTGCCAAGGAGTCACTATTTATAATTTTAAGGCTGCAGTGTCTAATTATAGTTGAGAAGGGGTTAGCATGAGGGGGGCCGGGAGGTGTCACCTACTGAATGCCCCACAGCCAGGCAGGAGAGAGGAGGAAAGGCTGGGGGGTGGGGCAGCGGATCTGTTCTGTCCTTACCTGGGGTCACACCGGCAGGCTTCACACTAACCAGTTCGGGCCAGTTGGCGAGGGAAGGACCTTGAGTGACAAGTGACAGCTGGCTGGGAGTGAGGCAGAGATGGTTCTTTGCCCCACCCCCCAGGGTCTTCTGGGGATAGACCTGGGGAGGAGTCTGCCTGTAACGAGGGTAGAGAGAACTCAGTCCCTCCCCCCACTTTTCTGTCTCCCCTTTCAGGGCCAGCATATGGGTGAGGGGGTACCCCCTGGGGCTTGAGCTGCCCCACACAGGATGCCCCGTGCCCCCCACTTCATGCCCTTGCTGCTGCTGCTGCTGCTGTCACTGCCCCATGCCCAGGCTGCCTTTCCCCAGGACCCCGTCCCTCTGTTGACCTCTGACCTGCACGGTGAGTACTCCACCCACTTGACCCTCTGTGGGGTGGGGGTGGTTGGGGGGGGTGGGGAGGGAGCAAGTAGAGAATGAGACCCCTGTGTGGGAGGCAAGGTGGAGGAATAAATGTTCCCAGCCTCCAAGAGAGTGGCCCAGGGAAGGGGACCAAACCGGTGGGGTGAGCCGGAACCACAGGTTTCTCATCCCTGGGTTTTGTTTCCTCATTCAGAGGTGGTGCTGCTAAGTGGCTAAAAAACGTGACCCTAGCTGAGCGAGGTGCACCATAACAGTTGAGGGAGGAGGACTGCCACAAGTTTGAGGACAGCCTGAGCTAGGTTGCGAGTTCCAGGCCAGCCGTGGTTACATGGCAAGACACTGTCTCAGTCGGACAAAGGAGCCTATAAGGAATGTAAAGTCTTCTTAGCCAGTCAAACCATTGCAGGTTTGAATCCCCACTCAGCTGCTCACTAGCCGTGTGACCGTGGTTAATGTTCTCTAACCTTTGCCTCAGTTTCCACATTTGTAAAAGGAAGCTATCATAATGCTCTACCTCATGGAGTTATTTAGAGATTAAGTGAGGTAATAGATTTCACACAAATGAGGCACGGTCCTGAGAAGACTGTCTGGCCCAAATTAAGCACTTTATACTTGTGTGTTATTCTTAGCGACAGAGTGAAGTCCTGTGTCAGTTCAGTGGTTCCCAACCTCTTACTATCCTCTCTACCCACCAGTGAGCCTGGGTCTCACCATGACAGAAACTGTAATCGCAGTCTTTCTGAGGAGAATCTTCACTTGTTTGGGTCTGTGTTATACATGTTGGATTTAGAGTAATTTTAGTTGGGCAATTGGGAGTGATTGTTGTGGGATAGTAAGAATAACAGCAAACTTGAGTCGGGTGGCCGCGCACACCTGTGATCCCAGGATCTCTGTGAGTTCGAGGCCAGCCTGGTCTACAGAGTGAGTTTCAAGACAGCGAGAACCGCACAGAGAGACCCTGTCTCAAAAAACAAAAACAAGACAAAACCAGCCACCTCTGCATCAGATGCTGTTCTCAGCACTCGGTTAGCGTTAAGTCAGCTTTGAGCCTGGGCTCCCCCTAAACACCAGTACCTGTGGCTTCCACGACCAGCCCAGGTGGACATGGAGTTGCTCAGAAGAGGGAGGAACCTGGAAGGGTGGAATGGTGAAGGATTGAGGGAGGGAAAAAAACCAAATGCTTTAGTTTTGTGGGTGTGTGTGTGTGTATGTGTGTGCGTGTGCGTGCTGGTGCTCTTGTGTGACAAGACTTCTGGGGAGACAACACTTGTCTACTCACCCAGATAGGGAGTCCACCGAAGTTCTCCATGAGACCAGGCTGGCCTCGAACTCAGAGATCCGCCTGTCTCTGCCTCCCGAGTGCTGGGATTAAAGGCGTGCGCCACCGCCGCCTGGCGTCCATGAGTTTTATTAGGGTTACTTACAGGAATATGGGTGAGGGGTCACTTACAGGAGCAGAAATGACTCACAGACAGCTGTATCACCAAAGCCCACCCCAGCATGAGTGACAGCTCCCAAAACTGGGAATCTGGAGCACAGCGCACAGCCTGCAGGCCGCTCAGCAGGTTGGAGCCTCCCTTCCAGGTCCTCAGCTGGTCCCTTCCAGGCAGCCTGGCTGGTTTCTGCTTCCTGCAGGCAGCTGGTCTGGTCTCAGAGGTTTTTCCCTCCTCCGACTCTTCTTTGCAGCTCAGCTTCACTTCCTCTGAGGGAGACTCTCAGCTTTTTATTGTTTACTCTGACAGGGAGGGACCTTAGTGAATCTGGTCAGTTTCGGGGAGTTCTTGAAGCTATTTTTCAGTTATTTATCTCCCCTGCAGGATGGAATGTTTTAATCCCATGGAGGCCAGAGGAGGTGGGTCTCCTGGAGTTGGAGCTAAAGGTGGTTGTGAGCTAACTGACGTGGGTGCTGGGAATTGAACTCTGGATCTCTGGAAGAGCAGTGCATGCTCTTAACTACTAAGCCATCTCCAGCCCCTTGAAAGGAACTTTCTAATACAGAGGTCATCCTAAGAAGGGGGCTCAACTCTGGAGCCAGACAGACTTGATATAAACCCTGCGGCCTGCCCCGTAGTCATGTAAATCCCTCCATGCACTAAGCCTTGAATTGAGGCCAGCGTGACTATAAGGTTAATATATTAAGCAAGGTAGATCATTCAAATAACTTACAGTGTCTGGTGAAAATGAAATGCTCAGTTGGAGTTGTTTTTGTATTTGTTTAACATTTATTTATTTGGGGTGAGTGCATATGTTATGGCATGTGAGTGAAAATTAAAGGATAACCTGGGGCATTGGTTCTCTGCTTCCGCTATTTGAACTCACGGAGTTGGGCTCGGCTACAAGTATCTTTACCCTCAGAGGTTTGTTTTTGAGACAGCCTCTGCCTCGTACACTGCCTGGTCCTTGCTAAGTAACCAAGGGCTGGCCTTAGCTCTCAGCAGTCTCCTGCCTCAGCCTTCCCATTGCTGATGTACACCACAATGCCTAGCTTCTGGTACTGTTTTTAGTAAGATGTTGGCCTCTCTTGTCTCCTGTTCTGTTCATGGCTGGGTTTTCTCTGGTAGGAAAGGGATTGGAAAGTGTGTATTATCTCAACTGCCATCCTCTAGGTACTTCTCCATTATCCTGGTTCCGGGGCCTGGAGGAGGATGCTGTGGCTGCAGAACTTGGGCTGGACTTTCAGCGATTCCTGACCTTGAACCGGACCTTGCTTGTGGCCGCCCGGTAAAATGGCCGAGGCACAGTTGTGGGGCAGACATGCATGCTCCTGGGCAGACATGGGACCTGCATGGCCACTGCAGCATCTTGCAGGGGACACATGCAGGTGCACAAGCCATGGGACATGGACATGCTTGGACCCAGAGAACAAATGCCAAGGCGTGGAGTAAGGGGGAGGCTAGGGAGCAGGAACTTTGTGTGGCTTGGCCCTGAGCAGGTGAACATGGGTAAGCAGGGGACTAAGGAGCTCAGGCAGGCAGGGTGCCTCGGCTCAGCTCTGACCCCTCCTTACCTACCCTTCAGGGATCACGTTTTCTCCTTCGATCTTCAAGCCCAAGAAGAAGGGGAGGGGCTGGTGCCCAACAAGGTGAGGGGCTGTATGCGAGGAGGTGCAGGCAGGGAGAAAAGCTGGGAAAGGTGTAATGGGGGTCCCATGGGTTGAAAAATGCACCTAAAAAGGAGTCCTAATGTGAGCAGGGGTCCTGGTTGCCCCTTGACCTCTCCTCTTTTTCTCTCTTCAGTTTCTGACATGGAGGAGCCAAGACATGGAGAACTGTGCTGTCCGGGGAAAGCTGACGGTGAGGAGTGGATATAACTGGAGGGAAGGCGAGGACTGCCTCCAGGGAGTGGGCCTCCACAACCATTCCTTACCCCCTTTTCCATCCCAGCCCAGAGGACAGAGGGAAGGAAAGAGGTCACACTTTTAGTTTCCTTTACACACCCCAGGAAAAAGAAAAGCAGGTTCAAAGATACCAAAGAACTTGGGGAACGCTAAGGGGCCAGGAAACAGCTTGAGACGTTAGCCATGTTGCTATGATGGCTCAGGACTGCTGACTACTGCCTTACTTCCTGTGACCCGACTCCAGCTCCAGGCCTGTCACTAACCGAGACTTCTGGGTTCTCTAGGACGAATGCTACAACTACATCCGTGTTCTTGTTCCCTGGGACTCGCAGACACTCCTTGCCTGTGGAACAAACTCGTTCAGCCCCATGTGCCGCAGTTATGGGGTACAGAGGAGGGCTGGGAGGAGATTCCAGTTTGGTGGGAAGAGGCAGGCATCTGGGGATGGGAGTGGGCGTGCTTGGAATGCCACAGTGCAGAAGGGGCTGGGAGGGAGGGGAGTGGGAATGGGCTGTGGGGCCACACTTCTAAGACCCCAAGGTTCCAGGAACCTGCGTCCTCTGCCCCCAGATAACTTCGCTGCAACAGGAGGGTGAGGAGCTGAGTGGGCAAGCTCGATGCCCCTTTGATGCCACCCAGTCAAATGTGGCCATCTTTGCAGGTGTGCACCTGGGCATGTGAAAAGCAGGCATATGGCTGGAAGGAGATCCTCTCCCAACTTGGTCTTTCCCCATGTCCTGAGTGGAGGGTAGTAGGGGCATGGAGGAAAGGCCCAAGTTGCTGTGTGGGTGCCCTGGTAAGAGACAGACCCTGAGCCTCCCAATCCTTACCCCTCCAGAGGGCAGTTTGTACTCAGCCACAGCAGCAGACTTCCAGGCCAGTGATGCTGTAGTTTACAGAAGTCTTGGACCGCAGCCCCCACTCCGTTCGGCCAAGTATGACTCCAAGTGGTTGCGAGGTCAGTCATCCTGGGGGTCAGACTATGCCTAGGGGTACACCAGGACTGTGTGGGTGCAGTTCGGTGTGTTCATGGATGGGTGGAAAGACAGTGTAGGGCATGAGTCTCTGAGCAGGTATGGATGTCCTTCCCTGTGCTCCTACCTTAGAGCCACACTTTGTCTATGCTTTGGAGCATGGAGACCATGTCTACTTCTTCTTCCGAGAGGTCTCTGTGGAGGATGCCCGGCTGGGGAGGGTAAGGAGTTGGGCACACGGGGTTCTTCTGGGTCCTAAGAACAGTTCTTGGCTCTAATCTCCAGAACAGATCCCTTGGACCCTGACCCCTCCCCACATCTGCGTAGCCTTCAACCCTCACCTACCATGGCTGGCCATAAACTGACCCACCGTACCATCCCCTTTCTCTGCTGTGACCCTTGTGTTTGCCTCTTGGCGCTCTTAACTCACGCCATGCATTACAACCAGCTGCCATGTGGCTCTCTCCTCTCCATATCTTCTCTCAGGTGCAGTTTTCCCGGGTAGCCCGGGTGTGTAAACGTGACAGGGGAGGCTCACCTCGGGCCTTGGACCGCCACTGGACATCCTTCCTTAAGCTGAGGCTCAACTGCTCTGTCCCTGGGGACTCTACCTTCTACTTTGACGTCTTACAGGCCTTAACTGGGCCTGTGAACCTGCATGGCCGCCCTGCCCTCTTTGGGGTCTTCACTACTCAGGCTAATAGGTTAGTACTAGGCTGTGTGATCTAGTTTCCTCCCCCAGCAACGTTCAGACTCCCCTTTCAGTGCCTACTGAGGAGGCTCCAAGCAAGGCCAGTTTGCTGTCCTGGCCACCTTTTCCCCCAGTGGATACCCTACCCACTAGTCTCTGCCTCTTAACATGGTGCACAAGGGGCAGCTACCACAGCCTCCCTGGCAGGGGCTGTGCAGTCCCTGTTGACGCCTACCTTGAGTCTCTTCTGGCTCCCTCAGCATCCCTGGGTCTGCAGTCTGCGCCTTCTACCTGGATGACATGGAGCGTGGGTTTGAGGGCAAGTTCAAGGAGCAGAGGAGTCTGGATGGGGCCTGGGCTCCTGTGTCTGAGGACAGAGTCCCCTCCCCCAGGTACCGGGATGGGGGTGGCTTTCACGGGGCGGAAGCAGTGCTTGTTCTTCACAGTGGGTTGTGAGGAGGGCTCAGGTCACTGTGCCCAGGGACAAGGCTAGCACTGGGTTGGACTGAGGGGCTGCAGCAGGAAAGGGAAGCCGTGTGTGTGTCTGCAGGGGAGTAGAGGTTACCAACCATGCTTGAGAGCAGGGGGCACATAGCGTAATTAACCCCCATTCTCTACCCTAAGGCTGCCCCTTCCCATGTGCCCACCAGGCCAGGGTCCTGTGCAGGTGTGGGTGGAGCTGCCTTGTTCTCCTCCTCTCAAGACCTACCTGATGATGTCCTGCTCTTCATCAAGGCACATCCACTGCTGGATCCCGCTGTGCCACCTGCCACCCACCAGCCTCTCCTCACTCTCACTAGCAGGTAATCACCGCCTCCCGCCCTCCGCCACACCCATCTTCCTCTGGTGGGGTCCACGGGATAAATCACGTTGGCGTGGGGGTGGGACTCGTGAAGGAGTAAGAGAGTGGGAACCAGGGCATCTGGGCTGTCTAGACGTGGTGTCCTCACCTGAAGCCTGTCGCCCCAGAGCCCTACTGACCCAGGTGGCTGTGGATGGCAAGGCCGGGCCCCACAGAAACACGACAGTCCTGTTTCTTGGCTCCAATGATGGGACGGTGCTGAAGGTGCTACCTCCAGGGGGACAGTCTCTGGGACCTGAGCCTATCATATTAGAAGAGATCGATGCCTACAGCCCTGCCCGGTGAGTTCTTTGTGGGGGCAGGTCCCCGCAGGGCAGAGGTGGGGGATGGGGATGGGGATGGGGGACTAGGTTGGGGGCTCCAGTGTTGGTCTGGCAGAATTAGAGGCCTGGAGGCAGGAAAAGGGTTTGGTGAGAAAGCTCCACTGTGTTGGGTAGGATGGTTCCATAGGTCGTGCTCGGGTGTTCTGTGCGCCGTCTCCACTAGGCACTTCGTCTCCACCATAGACTGTTCTGGAAAACAGTCTCGCTTTCTCCACCTCACGTTAGGTGCGGTGGGAAGCGCTCAGCCCGAGCTGCCCGGCGGATCATTGGGCTGGAGCTGGACACTGAGGGTCACAGGCTCTTTGTGGCCTTTCCTGGATGTATTGTCTACCTCCCACTCAGTCGCTGTGCCCGGCATGGGGCATGTCAGAGGTGAGCAGCCAAGGTCAGATGCCGCCTGGCTATGCTTCCTGGACTAGTGGGAGCACAGAAAAACCCCCAGGTCTTGAGGATAGCCAGGAAATGGAGATGGTGGAGGAGAGGCTGGGTACCTTGGGTAGTCTGAAATTGGGCAGCAACTATGGTCTGGAGCAGATTGGGATGGATGGATGGATGGAAATCTGGGGCTGGGAGTTTCTTGGAAGCCAGGGGGAGTAAAGAGGGAACGGAGTGGAATATGGTAAGGGGAAGGGCACCAGCCTCACACAACTCAGTTTCCCTTAGGAGCTGTCTGGGTTCTCAGGACCCATACTGTGGCTGGCATCGATTGAAAGGCTGTGTGACTATCAGGGGACCTGGTGGGTAAGTGAGGAGCCCCGGGACTCCTGAGGAGAGTGTCTGGCAAAGTGTAGAGCCACAGTGAGCACCCCGTTTCCTTCTAGGACTGATATGGATGTGACTGGGAACCAGGAATCCATGGAGCATGGTGACTGCCAAGGTAAACACAAGGGTCACAGCCGAAGTTGCCTATGGCTCTGATGGCTACCAACAACATCTCAGGCTTGGGCACCTGTTCTTCTCAGCATCTGTACCAGTTACCTCAGGTTTTCAGGAGCTTCCCCTTTCCTTCATTCTCACCCTGTCTCATAGATGGAGCTACTGGGAGCCAGTCCGGCCCTGGAGATTCTGCTTATGGTGAGTCTTCCGTCCTCAGTTTCTCTTTCCCTTGCTTAGCCCACACAACCAAATCTGTTTGGGCAGGCCAGCACCCTGAACAACCAGTGAGACACTGGAATTCTGGACTCCTGGGTTCCAAAGGGGAGGGGATTGGTGGTGTCAGGGGTGGAGAGCTTAAATCTCACTGGTTCTGACCTGGTCTCTGTTACCAGTGCTTCTGGGTCCTGGCCCTTCCCTTGAGATCCCCAGTTCCCCCAGTGATGCTCACCCAGGGCCCCAGTCTTCCACTCTTGGAGCTCACACGCAGGGTAAGGGGTTGCCTGGGAGGGAGAGTGCAGTGTGGAACTGCTGAGTCTCTGAGAGTTCTAAGCCGGGTGCTGATGGGTGTTTGATACCTACTAACACCTGTTTGGAACCTCCCTTCACCACAGCTGGACATCCCAGCCAGGGTCCTTCACGGGCAGTTTGGCAGATGTTCTTGGCATGGCTACAGGGGCTAAAACTGGGCAGGGGGTATCCCAGACCCGTGCTCTAGCCTGTGTGTTTAGGGATCCTGGAAAAATGACTCCTGAGACTGTGTGGAGTGAAGCTGAGCAGCAGCATGAGAACTTGCTGTGGGTCCCACCCGTGCCCGTTCTGTGCGCCGCCTACCCTGAAGCTGAGACGCCTCCCTCCCTCCCTTCTCGGTCGGCAGGCGTGCGCAGGGACCTTCCCCCATCTTCAGCCTCCCGCTCCATCCCCATCCCACTCCTCCTGGCCTGTGTGGCGGCGGCCTTCGCCCTGGGCGCCTCCGTCTCCGGCTTCTTGGTGTCCTGTGCTTGTCGTCGCGCGCACCGCCGTCGGAGCAAGGACATCGAGACCCCGGGGCTGCCGCGCCCCCTCTCCCTCCGCAGTCTGGCCCGGCTGCACGGTGGCGGTCCTGAGCCCCCGCCTCCGCCCAAGGATGGAGATGCCGCTGCGCCGCCGCCGCCGCCGCCACAGCTCTACACTACCTTCCTGCCTCCGCCCGAGGGCGGACCCCCGGGCCCGGAGCTGGCCTGCCTGCCCACCCCGGAGTCCACGCCCGAGCTGCCGGTGAAGCACCTCCGTGCCTCCGGGGGTCCGTGGGAGTGGAACCAGAACGGGAACAACGCCTCGGAGGGCCCGGGCCGTCCACGGGGCTGCAGTGCGGCGGGCGGGCCCGCGCCGCGCGTGCTGGTGAGGCCGCCCCCGCCGGGCTGCCCCGGGCAGGCGGTGGAGGTGACCACGCTGGAGGAACTGCTGCGCTACCTGCACGGCCCGCAGCCGCCCCGCAAGGGCGCCGACGCCCTCTCCCCGGCCGCGTTCGCCTCGCGGCCGCCCGCCCCGGAGCCCGGCGCGGCCCTGTTCGCGGACTCCAGCCCGCTGCCGCGGGACTGCGCGCCGCCGCTGAGGCTCGACGTGCCCCCCGAGGGCAAGCGCGCGGCTCCGGGCGGGCGGCCCGCCCTCTCGGCCCCGGCCCCGCGCCTGGGCGTCGGCCGCAGGCTGCCCTTCCCTACGCACCGCGCGCCCCCGGCCCTGCTCACGCGCGTCCCCTCGGGAGGCCCGGCCCGGTACTCCGGCGGGCCCGGGAGGCACCTCCTCTACCTGGGCCGGCCCGACGGCTACCGCGGCCGCTCCCTCAAGAGGGTGGACGTGAAGTCCCCGCTGTCCCCCAAGCCGCCCCTCGCCGCCTCGCCGCCGCAGCCCGCGCCGCACGGCGGCCATTTTAACTTCTGACGGAAGCTGCTCGCGCCCGTCCAGGCGCCGGCGGCCCGGGCCTGCTGCGGAGGCCGGCGGCCTCCCCGGGCTCCCCGTCGCGCCTCGGTTTATTTATTGACTTGTCGTCTTTCCCCGTGTCCTAGAGAGGCCCGGGGCTCGCCGCTCGGAGCGCCAGCGTTTCAGGGGACCTGGCCGCCTCCCCCTCCCCGCTCCCTTCCAGCCGTGCTGCCTTAACTCGCCGCTCCGGGCGCCCGCGGACTGGGCCCCGGGCGGGCCGGCCCGGGCTGGAGCCGCGCGCTCCCGTGTACGGAGTCCTCGGGCCTCGTGGGGCCGGGACGTGCCGCCTCCTACTGTGTAGGAGCCCCCGCTCCCCAATACGGCCGTGTGCCCCCCCAGCCGCTGCCCGACTCGCCTCGCGGTGCGGGAGGGAGAGGAGGGCCCTCGGGGGGCCGGCGCCCCTGAATGTCTGCCTCCGCTTCCCCTCGGCCCCCCCGAGTCTCTCCGGAGCCCTCGGCTCGGCAGCTGTCCCACCGGGGTTAATCAGGAAAGGTTTCCTGAAGGAGGCAAGCGAAGACGTGGTGTGTGGGGGATGAGCCAGGGCCCAGGAGAGCCGTGGTGCAGATTGGGGGTGCAGGGGAAGGCCCGCAGCAGGTTTCTGGATAGAGGGCAGGCACCTTTTCATGGCCTACACTATGGGGCTGGGGGAGGGAACTTTTGGAGAAATAAAACGAAGCTGCTGCGTGATTCTGATTTTCACATCAGCAACTCTTGTCCTAAAGAGAACTTGGCTTCAGGTGTTTGGGTCTCTTGAGCAAGTAGGCTGCAAAACAAAACCACAAACTGAACCGGCAGAAGATGAGCCCTGGCTGGAGAAAGGGTTTGCCTCGGCAGTTGGTTCCCCAGGGGGCACTTGCAGCTGCAGGCTAGCCCAGGGCTAGAGCGACTAACGTGTGTCCTTCTCGATGCTCTATTAGGCTGGCTGCAGATAGCTGCACAGTATCCTGAGCACCCACGGGAGGGATGACCCGGAACGCTGTCCCGCCCACCACCCTGGCGCTGGGAACCTTTAAGGCCTCCCGCGGGTGCGGGCTGCGCTCAAGGATTTGCAAATCCGAATTTGGCAGCCGCGTGGCGGCAGTAGCCGCCCCGCTCCAGCTCCAGGCCACTTCCCGTTGGCGCCTCCTAGAGGTCCGACCAAGCCTGCACCCGAATAAGCCCCCGGTTTGCTTACTACTGAGACTATTGGCCGATAGTTCTGGGTGTATTGTTTACCTCTTCACCTTTACCCTTGAGATCGCAACTCTGCCTTAAGCCTCCTTTCTCATCTGAAATAATAAGTTGAGAGGCTCGAGTACTATAATGTGCAAGTGGTTTGTGAAAGAAAGCGTGAAATGGTGGTTCCTCCCGTCTCACTAGTTGAGGCTGTGTATACCACATTTTGTGGTCTGTTTTTACTAGACACCTGCTTCCCTTTGAATTATAAATTCCACTTAGAGTTTCCCCCCCCCCCCAAGGTTTTTAACCCTCAATGTCTCTTAACACAGCTCAGTTAAGCTTAAGCTAATTGGTCCAGGGTCCTCCAGAATTGAACATCTCTTAGCTTATTGCTTTTTGTTGGGTTCACTTTATCCCTCCTTGGGGACTTGACTTAAGCTAAGATGCACCGGGGCTGTTGCTAGTATCTTAAACAGTGCTGGGGCACAAGGAAGAAGGGACACCTTTGTCAGTCACCTGGTTGTGTTAGTCTGTGAATGGGGCATGAAGATCATGAATTCTGGGCTATAGCTAGTCTCTCAAAAACTGAAGAGGGATAGCAAGATGATTCAGTGGGCAAAGTGTTTTCCTGGCAAGTCTGGCCGCCAGAAGCCGTGGTGTAAAGAACCAACCTTAAAGTTATTCTCAGATCTCCACGTGTGTGCCATCGGCACCCCCCCACACACACACACACACAAATCCTGAGAAGATGAGGGGGGCTGGGGATGTAGCTCTGTTCGCAGCACAGGGGAACATGAACGGACACAGAACCCTCAGTTCTGATCCAAGCACTCATACAACTGAGTAGCAGGTGCACGCCTGTAATTCCCACGCTCAGGAAGCTGAGGCAGGGTTACTGGGGGTGGACGGCAGCTTGGGCTGTGCGGTAAGATGGTATCCGGGAGGAAAGAAGGGAAAAAGCGCTGCAGTGTTGGTTCAAATACAGGTTTGAGACTGACCTAAGCTACGAGACCCCAGACCAACCCCAAAGGGAAAAAATATGGATGTAAAGAACTAAAACTGACCACCCAGCACTTGAGAGGC
Organism: Peromyscus eremicus; assembly: GCF_949786415.1. Taxonomy (NCBI): domain Eukaryota; kingdom Metazoa; phylum Chordata; class Mammalia; order Rodentia; family Cricetidae; genus Peromyscus; species Peromyscus eremicus. The sequence continues at coordinate 68,591,619 of NC_081421.1, forward strand.
AGAGATGGGTAGAGCTCTGTGAGTGTAAGGCCAGCCTGGTCTACATAAGCAAGTTCCAGGAAAACTAAACTAAACTAAAATGGAAGTACAGTCATTCCCCGGTTCTATACGGGATTGAGTCTAGGACAGTCACCACATCCGAAAAAAAAATCTGAATATTCAAGTCCCTCAAATAAAAGGACATGGTACGTGCATGTGACCCATGCCCAGCCTCTGGTATACTTTAAACCCTCTCTAGATTATTTAAGAGTGCCTAATACAAGGCAAATGATAGCACTTGTGTGTGTTTATTCTAAGACTAGGTTGTACTTCCGTATGTAGTAGATGCAATCCTTGAACTGCTCCTCCTGCCTTAGTCTAACAAGTGCTGGGACTGCAGATCTGAGCCTCAGTGTGAAGAACTGTTATACCGGATTATTTAGGAAATAATGACGAGAAAAAGCTCTCTATACGTGTTCAGTACACATACATTTTTCCCCAAATATTTTTTTAATTTGTGGTTGGCTGAATGCATGGGTGTGAAACCCACAGATATTATATGGTTGGTTGAATGCATGGATGTGAAACCCACACATATACATATATATATATATATATATATATATATGTATATGTATATGTGTGGGTTTATATATATATTGAGAGAGAGAGAGAGAGAGGCAAACACAGGGCCTTGCACATGTAGACAAATGTACTATCACGGAGCTACAGCCCAGCTTTAGCCTTGGGATTCTCTGCAGGCAGCAGCACCGTACAGGAAGGACCATGTCCTGACTGCAGTCACTTATCAGTAATTTTAAGAGAATGTTTACTTCTTTAGCCAGGAACCAAGAGCAAGTGAAAGCGGCTGTGTTGCAATAAGAGCGAGTCATTGGGCCCTTCTGGAAAACCTTTGCAGGCCAAATAATCTCCAACACCCCCCACTTCTCTGTGTAGCTCTGGCTGGCCTAGAGCTTACTCTGTAGACCAGGCTGGCCTCAAACTCAGAGAGATCTGCCTGCCTCTGCCTCCCGAGTGCTGGGATTAAAGGCGTGTGCCACCACCACCTGGCTAAATGTTATTTTCTTTAAGCTTTTTGTCTGCATGTAATGTATGTGTAATCCATGAGCACTTGGTGCCTAGGGAGGCCAGAGTGAATTTGGATTTCCTGGAGCTGGAGTTACACACAGTGAGCCACCCTGTGGGTGCACGGAATTGAACCCAGTTTCTCTGGAAGAGTGCCAGGGCTCTTAACTGCTGAACCATCTCTCCAGCCCTCAATTTCTTTTTTAAGGAGTAGAAAGGACATATGATAACAGGGATTTGTAAAGCATGTAAATATATAGGTTTAAATTAAGCAGGTTAGCTAGGTGTGTGGTGGTGTGATGTTTCTCACTTCCCGTGGAGTCTGAGTTGGGAACATTGTGAATCCAGGGCAAGCCTGGACAGCAGAGCCTCCCTCACCACCTCCCAAAAGCCCCACAATTAAGTGTTCTGTAGGACATGGTTATTTGCCCAAAATAACATAGGCCACCACCAAAGATGCAATTCATTATTACTCATGAAAACTTCCTACTGGCAGATTCTAATAGTGGATAATGAATTAAGGGACAAGTTGTAGACATTATTGCTGAAAATGGAAGTACAGACAGACATGTCCTTTAAGTTCAATTAAGGAATCTGCTGGGGGGATTTTGTTTTTCAGGGTCTCATGTATTCCAGGCTGGCACTGAACTTCTGACCCTCCTGCCTCCCCTTCTTAAGTACTGGGATTACAGGGATGTGTCTCTACTGCTGATAGGCAGTCTCTACAAGTCACAATATCAGCCCGCTTTGTTATTAGGAAAAGCAGAATATGACAGCGGCCTCATCCTTGGGGATCTCTGAGCTAATTTCTCAGAGGCATCCTAGGAGATTATGGGGAAACCAGGGCCCCAGCAGGCTGAGGCCATCAGGTGTCTAAGGCTTTGGGGACCTGAGACTCAAAAGGTTCCACAATCAAGAGAGCTTCAAAAGCTGTTCAGCATCTTGGGTTCTTTGGGGGCAAAGTCACAAGGGCCTGAGCTGTTTATTACTCAGGTTCGTCGCTTCTTGATGCTTCTGCCCCAAGCTTTGGAACACACGGCCATGAGTCACTGCCGCTTGCCCCAGCAGATGACCTTGGGAACTGCTGATCCTCAAGTGTCAGGGTACAAGCTGGACCCAGCTCAGGTGGCAGAGTGCTTGCCTACATGTCTGAAGCTCTGTGTTTGCTTCCTAGCACTGTGTTAACCAAGGCAGTGCTTGGAATCCCAGCATCAGGAGGGATGTGGGTAGAGTCAGGAGGATCGAAGTGCAAGATAACGCTAGGCACTGAGTTTGAGGCTAGCCTGGGAAACATGAGACCCTGTCTCAAAACAGAAAAGAAAAGAAAAGAAAAAAAAAAGATTATATACACAAAGCCAGGTTTGGTTTTGATTTAGTAATCCAGCTCCTCAGGAGGTGGAGGTGGCAAGATTGCCATGCATTGGAGAACAGCCAGGACTATATAGTGAGACCTTGTCAGAGAGAGAGACTGAGTGTGGAAGTTGGAGGTAGAGATTGCCTTCTGAGGAGCAGTGACTTTGGGCAAAGAATTAATGGAGGCCAGGGTGACCTCAAGAGAGCAAGCCTGAGGAGCTGATACACTGATGAGTTTATTTCAGTCTTTCTTGTTGCTTGTTTCTGACTTGTTTGGTTTGGTTTGGTTTGGTTTGGTTTGGTTTGGTTTGGTTTGGTTTTATGAGACAGGGTTTCTCTGTGTAGTTTTGGTGCCTGTCCTGGGTCTCGCTCTGTAGACCAGGCTGGCCTCAAACTCACAGAGATCTGCCTGCCTCTGCCTCCCAAGTGTGGGATTAAAAGCATGCGCCACCACCGCCTAGCTTGTTTCTGACTTTCAAAACTTGAATTTTATGTTTATTGGTGTTTGTGTGCATGTATGTCTGTGCACCACATGTGTACCTAGTGCCCGTGGAGGCCAGAAAAGAGCATCAGATAACCTGGAACTGGAGTTACAGACAGTTGTGAGCTGCCATGTGGGTGCTGGGAATTGAACCTGGGTCCTCTGGAAGAGCAGCCAGCACTCTTAGCCATTGAGTCATCTCTCTGGCCCCTGTTTGGATTTTAAAACATTTTGAAAGATTTATTTTTGTTTTATGCATATGAATATTTTCCTTGCATGTATCTGTGTAGCAAGTGTGTACCTGGTACCTGCAGAGGGCAGAAGAAGGTGTCAGACCCTGGACCCCCTGGAACTGGAGTTAGGAGCCACCATGTAGGTGCTGGGAATCAAACATGGGGTCCTCTGCAAGAGCAGTGCCCGTGCCCTGAGCTGCTGAGCCAGCTCTCCAGCCCCGCCCCCCCCCCCAGCTTCTCAAATGCAATCAGAGATGAATTTAGATGTCTAAAGCTGTCCAACTAGTTGGCTCAGCCAGTAAAGGCGCTTGCCACCGAGCCTTTTTATTCAGTCTGGGACCCCAGCCCATGGAATGATGTCACCCACATTTAGCGTGGGTCTTTCTACCTCAAATAACCCAATCTAGAAACTTCCTACAGACATGCCCAGAGGCTGTGTCTTAAGTGACTCTAGGTCCTGTCAACTTGACAGTCAGTATCAGCTATTACAATACTGGTGACATTTCCAACATCACCTTTCTTTACTATAGTAACTTCCTTTTAAAAAAAAATCTTGCCAGCAGTGGTGGCGCATGCCTTTAATCCTAGCACTCGGGGCGAGGCAGGTGGATCTTAGTGCGTTCAAGACCAGCCTGGTCTACAAAGGAGTTCCAGAGCAGCTAGGACTCAGCTAGGACTCTTACACAAAGAAACTGTCTCGAAAAAGAAAAAAAAAAAGAAAATCTTATTTAAGGGGATGAGTTAAGCCTGCTCTTCCAGAGGACCAGGGATGGATTCCCAGCACCCACACAGCAGCTCACAACTGTCTGTAACTCCATTCCCAGGGGACTGGACACCCTTTCTGGTCTTCATGAGTACTACACACACATGCATGTGGAACACAGACACACACTTGAGGTAGAACTTACCCATTCGCATTTAAAAAAAAAAAATCAAGATTAAATATTTTAAAAAATTATCTTTTTAAGATTTATTTTTTATTTTTCTTCATGTGTATCTGTATGTGCATGTGGGTGAGTGCCAGAAGAGACTGACCCCTGGAGCTGGAGTTACAGGTGGTTGTGAGCTACCCAAAGTGGGTGCTAGGAATCAAATCTGTGTCCTCTGGAGGAGCAGGCAGTGTTCTGTGTAGCTATGGCTGGCCTGGAACTTAACTATATAGACCAGGCTGGCCTCAAACTCACAGCAATCCACCTGCCCCTGGCTCCTGAGTGCTGGGTTTAAAGCATGTGCCCCCACACCCGGCTTCTGGTAACTTCCTTGTTATAGGAACTGACTAGCCCTGTGGTGGCCCTAGCTTTTGCTCAGGAGCCACCTACAATCTTAACTTATTCTGGTATCTATTAGATGTCGTAGACAAAACGTTTGTAGGCACGGTAATCTCCAGGTGGCTCTCACTTCAGCCTTCTAGTGCTCCTTGGTCTTTTGGCTAAGGCCAAGTGCAGAGAGCTATCTTTAGTCCCTCCAACCGTCCTATCCTCCTTGTGATTTCTCTTACCAGGATTTTAACTCAACAGACTCTGTTCTTCACTTCTCAAGGCTCCTCAAGTCCCTGCTTTTCCCTTCAGCCAGTGATGACCGTATTTATGATACTTCAGTAACCCAGTGGTGAATGTGAGGTGTTTGCTGGCCATACACATTTGCCAAAGAGCAATTTACCGACATGAAGCCTAGTTCATGGAGGCTGTCTGGTCTTCTGATCACTGACTTGGAGAGACTGCCTACAGATGCCATATTAGGCTTCAGTCCCACTCCCACCTCAGCCCCTCCCCTGCCTCAGCCTTCTGAGTGTTGGGGTTGTGGGCATGAGCTACCATGTCCAGCTAAGAAGCTGCCTGTTGAGCACAGATACTCAGGTACTTATGTTTTTGTGGCTTTGGTTCCCCCCCACCCCAGTACTGAGGTTAAGCCCAGGGCCTCACATGTGCTATCCAAGTGTATATCCTCAGCTCCCCCCACCACCCTTTTTTGAGACTGGGTCACATATAGCCCAGATGACCAAAGATGACCTTGAGTTTATCCTGCCTCCATCTAGAGTGCTGGGATTATAGGCATGTGCCACCAAGCCTCATTTTATGACATAATGAGGATCAAGCCTGGGGTCTTGTGCATGGTAGACAAGTACTCTTACCAACTAAGCTATATGTCCATCCCCCTCAACAGTTACACACTTTTTAAAAGATTTATTGGTTTTGATGATGTGTATGTGTGTGGGTGTGTGCATGCGAGTGCAGCGGCCTACAGGTTAGAGGCATTGGATCCCCCTGGAGCTGGAGATACAGGCAATTGTGAGCTGCAGAGCATGGGTGCTGGGAACCGAACTTGAGTCCTTCGCAAAGTCGCATGTGCTTTTAACCACCGAGTGATCTCTCCAGCCTGAGTTTTTTACACTAAAAGTATTTAGTTTTAGAAACCTTTTGTATGGGGGTTGGGGAGATGGCTCAGCGGTTAAGAGCACTGGATGATCCTCCAGAGGACCCAGGTTCAATTCCCAGCACCCACATGACAGTTCACAGCTTCTGTAACTCTAGTTCCAGGGGATCTGACACCCTCACACAATATATGCAGGCAAACACCAATGCACATAAAATAAAATTTAAAAAAACCTTTTTGTATGATTATGCTCTTGTTTGCTTGTGAGTATGGGTGCATGTGTGCCATAGCTCAAGTGTGGGTTTCTTGTTTGCCACTGTGTATGCCAGGTTAGGAGGCCCTCAAGCTTTCTGGGATTACAGATGTGAGTTGCCTCTATGTGAGTGTTGCTAAGATTCCTTCCCAGAGGGAGACATAAACAGTGTCTACCCTTCTTCCTAAGGTCTCGATGACAAATTGACAAACCGAGGCAGGATTCCACCAGAGTTCACTCTGGAGACCCAATGAGTTTCCTGGACCTCCTTAAAGAGCATAGGTGAGGGGTTAAAAGGGTGCTCTTCCCCAACAGCAGGCTGTGCCTGAAAAGCCTTTATCCAGCAGGCCCCTTCCCAGGCCATGCAGTTACAATAGATGGTAAGGAGCCATGGACATCAGCTAAGAACCCAGTGCCCCTCTCTGTCCCTCTCTGCAGGGGACATAAACTGTCAATAAGCCCAGTTGGAATGATCTTTTGCAAGGAGGCCCAGTTGACTGTCCCAAGATGGCAGCAATACTGTTTGGTCTTGTTCATATCCTCTGCCTTTCTTTCTTTTTTCTTTAATTGTTTTTTGAGATAGGGTTTCTCTGTGTAGTTTTGGTGCCTTTCCTGGATCTTGCTCTGTAGACCAGGCTGGCCTGGAACTCAAAAAGATCCGCCTGCCATGCCGGGCGGTGGTGGCGCATGCCTTTAATCCCAGCACTCAGCAGGCAGAGGCAGGTGGATCTCTGTGAGTTCGAGGCCAGCCTGGTCTACAAAGAGAGTGCTAGGACAGCCAGGACTGTTACACAGAGAAACCCTGTCTGGAAATAAAATAAACGAAAGAAACAGAGGTAAGAGATAAGATGCCGGGGCCGCAGGCTCACACACCTCAGCCTTAGTGTGACTGGGTCACTGCAACAGGGTCAGACAGGAGGAACATTCTTAGTGTGACTGGGTCACTGCAACAGGGTCAGACAGGAGGAACATTCTTTGCCAAAGTGATAAGACTTCAACACTAACATTTTATTAAGAAATGTCTTTATTTTAAATGATAGTACAAAACTGTATATATAATATAGATCTGTATAGGTATATGTACACAAATGCTCATCCATACACATGTACACACAAGCTTGCTCATCAGAATGAACTATTTTTTTCCTAAGTAAAAAAGAAAATTTAAGTTTCCCTAAAATTTTACTGTACATAAAGCTGCCAGACAAGTTGAGAAACAAGAAGACACTGTTGGGCACCCGCCTCTACATGGCCTTGGCAGAAGGTCACACTGGGCAAGGCCAGGGAGCAGAGTTGCTACTGTAACAGTTAACATTGCAAGTCGTCAGAAACCAAGTGGGACACAGACAGAGTATGACCTGGTTAATTCTCAGCAGCACATCACCTCAGAAGACAATGTGTGGTTGGGAAGGAGGAGGGAAGGAAAAGAGGAGCCCCACAGGTTAGAGATGACCGACTAATTATGTCCCAGTGCCTGGCAAAACCTTCCTAAGACAGGAGCTGTGGGCAGCAGAAACCCACGGGGGAGGGCAGGGAAGACAAGGATCACAGTTCCCTGCTCCTAACGAGCCAAACTACCACTCCAGAGTTTAAGATCCTCCTCCCTAGCCCTAGAGAGGGTGAACTACCACTCCAGAGTTTAAGATCCTCCTCCCTAGCCCTAGAGAGGGTGAACTACCACTCCAGAGTTTAAGATCCTCCTCCCTAGCCCTAGAGAGGGTAAACCCTTTAGAAGGACAGCACCAGAGGGTTAGAGCTACTTCATTCTAATGGCCGTCCCTCTTGCTTTTGGTCTCCTGTTAAGTAAAGTGACAGGAAATAGTCTGAACTTGAAGGAGTAGAGGCACCACATAAAATGGAGTTAGCTGGTCTGCCATGGTGACTCGTATGTAATCCCAGGACACAGGAGACCAAGGAAAAAGGATCGCTGTGAGTCTGAGGCTAGCTGGGTTACAGAGTAAGTTCCAGGTCAGCCTGGGCCAGAAAGAGACCCTGTTTCAAAGAAGCAAAACAAACCAGGAGTAAGAGCGTAAAGTGCATAGTGGTGGCCTTGACATGAACTTTATCGATCTGCACGAGTACAGGGCAGCAGGTTAGTGTCCAAGACTAGGACAAGGAGTGACTCCTGCTCATTGTTAGCTTTGTGACAAGAGTGCCCCACGTGCCTCCCTCAACCCTTCTAGCCCCGAGGTGGCAGATGTTAGGAACAGCCCCGTGAGCAAGCTTTCCCAGAGCAAGCTCTTTCTCCACGGTGGGACCCTGGGCTGGGACGCAGGGGTCCAGAGGGCCAGTTTCCACAGCCCGCACCTGGGCTCTTTCCTGCCAGAAGCCTAACTGTGCAGCCCAGGCTGGTCAAGGCAGCTTCAACAGGAGGAAAAGGCACTGACTGGGTCATGGGGGGCAGCTCACTTTGCTCCTAGTCACTGTGCACTGACCATGGTGTCTGCACTCATCTGCTTGCTTCCCCGTGAGCATGGACCAGCTCCTTGGGCCTCAACTCTCCTATTTCTCCTTATTCAATGTTTCCTTGGATCAAGGGGATTCAAAGAAACCCTATCTTTGTACTTAATAAGCATCCAGGTTATCCCAGATAATTTAGAGATGAACCTCAGAGAGAAAACTGGGAAAGATCCATTATGTATTTACATACATGTACACTGATATGCACCCAGCAAAAGGATATAAAAACTATCTGTTGCCAGGTGCCTTTAATCCTGGCACTCAGGAGGCAGAGGCAGGTGGGTCTCTATAAGTTCGAGGCTAGCCTGGTCTACATAGCAAGTTCCACGCCAGCCAGAGCTACATAGTAAGATTATGTCTAGAAAAAAACAGAACCAAAGCCAATACACATCTAACAGAGAAAGAGTGTCTCTTAAGGCACAGAGTTCAGAGCAGAACCCCTAAGGCCACTTTCTCCTACGTTAGCCAAGAGGGCTCTGCTTTGGCATTACAATAAAAGGCCCCACAGGGCAGGAGCAGGGAGGGAAGGCACATTTATACATTTGTCATGAATTTCCCTGAAGCCAGGAAGAACAGAAGTTGTAACATTCTTTTTTTCTCTTTTTGGGGAAAGACTTACAATCAAGATGCAAATGTCGGGTCTATCTCCCTGAATTAACACTGGAATTCCTGTAGCAGCTTTCCTGGAGACCAGTCCTAAGCCTGGTGTCCTGCTGAGCTCCAGCCCCAAAGGGCTCATCGGCCACTTGATTCTCATGTATCCAGCCTTAGAAATCAGCTGGGCCCTCTTAACCCAGAAGATCCATGGTATATCCTTTCAACTGACCCAAGCCAGATGTGGAGCTCACACCTAGAGTCTCAGCACTCAAGAGGCTGAGGCAGGAGGACTGCCCTGAGTCTGAAGCCAACCTGGGCAACAGAGTGAGGCCCTGTCTTAAAAAAAAAGCAACAAACAAAGAAGGCTGGCTTAGAAGGTTATCTGAAGTCATGAAGTGGCATTAGTGGACTTAATTTCTACTTACTTACTCTCAGTGTGAGTGTGCTGTGTGTGCATGTGTGTCCGGGTGTCTATGCCTGTGTGCGGAGGGTAGAAGAGAAGGTGGGTCTCTTCCTCCTCCACTGCTTTCTGCTGTACTCCTTTAGGACCTGAACCTGAAATTCACCTTTCGGAGAGACTGGCAGCCAGCAAACCCCAGTGATCCTCCGTCCTCGGCCTGCTAGAGGGTTAGGGTTACAGGTGGCCCAGGGACCAGGCTTGTTAGAGTGGGTGCTGGGATCTGAATTTGGGCCTCATGCTCGCATATCACAAGAGTTCTTATCCACTGAGCCATTTCTCAGCCCCATCTTTTGAGACAGTGTTGTCACGTATAAGTGTGGCCTCTAACTCTTGAGCCTCCTGCTTCAACCTCCTCCGAGCTGGGATTTCAGTGTGTCCCGTGCCTGGGATCCACACTTCATTTCTAACCGACTGAGAGCTGGGATTTCAGTGTGTCCCGTGCCTGGAATCCACTTCATTTCTAACTGACTGAGAGCATCCTCTCCCTCACCCTCACACCCTCATAGCAGTGTGACTGAAACGCAAAGCCTACTTCCTTTTTGAGATGATAAACAGAGACGTCATGTTCAAAAAAACGACTTGGAGCAACGAAACAGCCTCCTAAAGAAGAAGCTCTGCTTGGAAGGGAGGACTAGATGGACAGATCCCATCCCCACAGTAACTACCAAGGTAATGAGGTGGTTAGGCATGGATACCCTCTGCAGAGTTAATCCCCATCCCCTTAAAAGGAGGAAGGAATTAAGTCAACATATGCTCCAAGAATGTAAACAGAAGCCATGTAAAAAGAAGCTTGTTCCCTCCAGTTAGCCAAGGCTCTAGAATGCCACACATGAGAGCTTACTGCTAGCACCCCGTTCCCCAGGCATCTCAGGAGAGCCAGCAACAGGAGCAGACACAGCTCCCCATCCTCAGCTGCACACAGCCTCCTCCACTCTATCTCCAGACACTCTCAAGGCACTAGAATAATCCCTGATGCTCGGATCCACAGAGCAGACCTAGTCAAAGTGCCAGCAGCCAAGACTCATTTCAAAACAGTTATTTTGGCCTATAAACCTCTAACAGTCCAATCTGTTTGTTAACTTTGATTTAGAGAATTATATTTTCAGCCAAAAATGATTCTACACCTCTGGAACACTGCAACAATTATTCCACTAATCAAGGTAAACAGAACCGTGTTACCTGTCAAGCTGTTTCCAGGTTAAAAATGCCCACTTTCTTCATGATCACTAGTTAGGAAACCATATTCTCGACAGTCATTCAATGTGTACCTGGCACATGTCCCTCTGGCTCCTTCTAATTTGCAACAAAGCAAGCAAGTCTAAGTAGCTTTTCCCTGATTTCAGATACCTTTCCCCCTTTGGGGAGACGGGGTGTGAGCTGGCCTCAGACTTAATAAATAACCAAGGATGGCCCTCAGCTTCTTACCTCCTGCCTCCCTCTCCTAGTTCTGAGATTACAGACATGTACTATCACATGCTGTTTAAATTTTTAAAAAATATTTTGTTTTTTGCAGTCCTGGGGATTGAACCTAGGACCTCATAAAATGACAGGCAAGGGCTCTTCCTGAACTATAGTCTCGGCCCTTTCTTTTCTCTTTAAGACAGGTGTCTCAGCCAGGCAGTGGGGGCACACACTTCTGATCCCAGCCCTTGGGAGGTGGTGGTGGTGGTGGGGAAGCAGCCGGGTCTCTGTGAGTGCTGAGATTACAGGCATGAGCAGAACGCCCAGCTATACAAACAATAAACCACTCTGTGTTAAGAACAGAGACCCTGCCCCGACCCACCTCAACAACATCCCAGCACTGAAAATCTTTGCAGAAGTGTTTGAGCAGAGAGTAAGAGAGAGAGGAGGTCAGCAAGAGCCCGGGAGTGGCTCCTTGCTCTGTGGCAGTAACACCTGCACCCTCTGTCACCTGTCCTGAACACTGTAAGGCACAGAGCTCTGCTGGCCACATTAACAAACACTGTAAGGCAGAGCTCTGCTGGCCCACATTAACAAAAGCAGCAACGTACTCATCCAAAATCAAACAGAAACAAGCCCACACAGCGTTGGCCTTCATCTCTGCCACACTCCTTTTTTTGGCCATAGAAGGTAAAGTGCTATAGGAAAGCACCAATGTCCTTTGTGACATAGAATGTCCAATCACATTTTATAGAATTCAAAGAGTTTGAGCTTGATTTTATATAAACAGGTGTTTGGAAGCAATATGCTTTGACAATAAATGACCCTCCTGATTGAAGTCTTATAAAGTCCAGTCAGTACAGATTCCATCTCAGGACCTTGTTCTAGCCACTGCCCCGTCTCAGGAAACGCAGCCTGGAGGACACAGGTTCTACATGTACACTCCCCCACATAGGTCAATTTTCCAGCATTTAAGAGTCTGACGTCAACTGGTTTTCCTTGCTCTCCTGCCCCCGATTCTGTTGTGTACATACAGTGCAGAGGAGGAACCCAGGGCTTCCGTGCACACTAAGCACCATGTTCTACCTTGAGCTACGTCCTCAGATTTTTGGCTGTTGTTAGTTAGGGTCTGTGTAGCCCTGACTGGAACTCCCTATGTGGGCCAGGCTAGTTAGAATCCCAAAGACCTACCTGCCTCTGCTTCCTGAGTACAGGGGGGAGAGGTCACCAAGTCTGGCCAGTCAGAGTTTTTGCTGTGTTTTTTTGTTTTGTTTTGTTTAGAAAAATCTTACTGTAGCCAAAGCCGGCCTTGAACTTGCAGTGATCCTCCTGTCTCAGCCTCCCAAGTGCTGGGATTACAAGCATGTACTGCTGTGCCTGATTGAATTTTGTCTCTTTAAACTGGTGTCTAAGCTATGAACATACAATTTATCAGGCAATCAAGTCAGCTTCTCTTTGCTAACTTACTTTCTTTTTGAGGCAGGGTCTCTGTATGTAGCCCTGGCTATCCCAGAACTCTCTCTGTAGACTAGGCTGGCCTCAAACTCACAGAGATGCACCTTCCTCTACCACCTCAGTGCTGCTGGCAGAGGTATACCCCACCACCCTTGATTTAATTTTCTCTTCTTGCATTAGGGTCCCACACTGTAGCCCAGGCTGACCTGTAAGTCACTTCAAACTCAAGGCAATCTTCCTGCCCCACGTTCCCAAAGTGTGAACCTTGGCACTTAACTAACTTACTTAACTTTTCAATTTTTATTTATATGTATAAGTGTGTGGGTGCTCACAGAGGTCAGAAAGGGGGATCTGATCCCCTGCAGCTGGAAGTACACGTAGTTGTGAGCAGCCTGATATGGGTGCTGGGAGCGGAACTCAGGTTCTCTGGAAGAGCAGCAATACTCCTAACCACTGAACCACCTCTCCTCTTGCATTTTGTTTTGCTTTATCTGGAGACGAGTTCTCACTATGTAGTCTTGGCTGACCTGAAACTTGATATATGGACCAGACTGGCCTAGAACTCACAGAGATCCGACTGTCTGTACCTCCTGAGTGATGGGATTGAAGGTGTTCACCACCACACTGGCCCTCTTTCACTGAAGGAGTCTCTTTAGCTTATGCTGACCTCACACTTATTAGCTTTGTCTCAGCTTCCTGAGTGCTGGCATTTCAGGTATGTACTACCATTCTTGCTTATAGATTCCTTTTCAGTGAATTAACTAGGGACAGCTTGTGGGCCCGCTCTTAGCAATGTATGGTATATTTAGTCAGGCAGTGGTGGCGCACACCTTTAATCCCAGCACTGGGGAAGCAGAGGCAGGTAGATCTGTGAGTTCGAGGCCAGCCTGGTCTACAGAGTGGGTTCCAGGACAGCCAGGGCTACACAGTGAAACACCCTGCCTCAAACCTCCCCCTGCCGTGCCCCCCCCACCCCCCAAAAAAAAGGAAAAGAAAGAAAGGAATGTAGGGTGTCTTTCACTCCTTCTCAAGAGGAGGCTTCCTACAACCATATTAGTTTCATAAATCTAAGGCAAATTTCAGGTCACTTGAAAATCTCAGTTATAATTATTAAAGGCTCTTGGTGTATATGTATTACAAGTATTATTTTAAAATCTTTTGATATAAAGTTAAGCATTTAAAAAAAAAAATCAACCCGCAATGCCCAGTACTCTGTTTAAAGCAATGATGTGACTTGAGAGTTTTGGTCCTGGTCCTTTGGTCCCTTAGATCCCTAAGGTGGCTCTGAATTTAGTTTTCCAGCTGCACACACAGCCTTCCTGGGCCCAGGCACTGGGCCCTGCTATTGTTACCTTCTTAAGGGCAGTCTTAATTGGTACACAATGCTTGCCCTCTGTCTTTTCTTCTTAAAAAGGATAAGATGAACGAGTGTAAGTTGTGGCCTTGGCGTGTTAGGATGGAACCGTTTCTATGGAAACACTAGTGTGAGGCTCTGCGGTCCTTCCCGACTTCATCACTTCCGCCGCTCTCTCTTCCACTTCCCCTTCTGTCACTACTACAGCATCCACCTCCGCTACCTCCTCCACCACGGTGAAATCCACTCCGTTGGGTTGCTGCTGCTGCCGGGCCATAGCCTCCAGCTTGAGTCGGTACTGCTCTGCCTCCTGCTCTTTCTTGAGAAGCTGGTGTCTGTATTCCTGGGCTCTTCGGTTGGCCTCCTGGAGCTGCTGCTGCAGTAACTCTCGCTCACTGCCTTCCTGCAGAGCAAACAACGTGGCCACAGTGAGAACCCCCCCGCTAACAGTCTACAGCCGGAGACAACAGACGGAGAGGCCCTGGCCACAGTGAGAACCCTGCTAACAGTCTACAGCCGGGAGACAACAGACGGAGAGGCCCTGGCCATGGCTGCCTTTCCTTCTCACCCTCTCACGGGAAGAATTCTCCTCACCTTGCTTTCCTCAACACTGTCGGTCATCTCTGCCATCCTTGGTCTCTTGGCCAGTGGCAACTTCTCTTCTTCTTCTTCTTCTTCCTCTTCAATTATTGTCTCCTCTGCAACCTGACCAGCAGGCACAGTCAGAACTACGAGCCAAAACACACCAATGGAGAAAATGAGCACACACTATCCAGAGAAGTCTTGTTTGATTTTAACTGGGAAAAGGTGAACTTAATATTATTACTATTTTTAGCATGGCTTCTTGTATGCCAGAGAAGTGTTCTACCACCAGGTTATACCCATCCCCCATACACTGTTTGTGATATCTCTTTAGGCTTAGAATATTTAGCTGGGGGCTGCACACCCTTAGTCCCCATGCTCAGGAGGCAGAGGCAGGCAGAACTCTGAATTCAAGCTCAGCCTGGTCAACAGCAGGGCTTTCTGTAGCCCTGTCTCAAAAAGCAAAACCAAAAACAATGAAAACACAGAGTCTGAAGTCAAAAGATAAGGTGAAGCCCCACAAAAAGAACCAGAAAAGAAGCAGAACCCAGGGAAGACGGAACCGCAGCTCAGAGACCATGCAGGCCTCAGGTTCTTAAGACAAAGACCTTTGGCTTAGCCAAACATGGTGGTACGTGCCTGTGATTTCCACATTCAAGAGGCTGAGGGAGAAGAGAAGACCAGCTTCAAGTCTGTGCTGCCCTGGTCTACAAAGTGAGCACCAGGCAGCCAAAGATACGCAGCCAGACCTCTACACACACACACACACACACACACACACACACACACACACACACACACACAAAGAAAGACAGAAAGGAAGGAAGGAAGGGAGGGAGGGAAGGAGGGAGAAAGAAAAAGAAGAGAGAGAGAGACAGATAGAGAGAGACAGAGACAGAGAGAGACAGAGAGACAGAGTCAAAATCTGAGCCTGCCATGATGCCTTGTAATCCTAGCATTTGGGAGAAGGCAAGAGGATCAGGAATTCAAGGTTATCTCTGGCTACTAAGTGAGTTTGAGACCAGCTTGTGCTATGAGAGATACTGTTTCAAAAGGAAAAAAAAAAAAAAATCAAAATGAAGTAGAGGGTGGTGGCTCACACTTAAAATTCCAGTGCCCAGGAAACGAGGTAGGAAGATGGCTTTGAGTCCGGCGTCCCCCTAGGTTACAAGTGAGTTTGAGGCCAGCTTGATGTACAGACTAAGACCTTGCCCAAAAAACTATTTTTCTTTTAAATAATAAAACGGGACTAGAATGGTAGCAATTAAGAGCCATCTTCTTGCCTCAGCCTCTTGAGTGCAGAGGTTACAGGGAGGAGCCATCATACCTCACTTATGCAGGAGATTCTGACAGAAAAGTACAGAAAACTCTGAGCTCTAGGCTATCAGACTACAAAAGGATTCAAAGACCCCAAAGGGAACAGACATTGGGATTAAAGTCAGATTGCACCGAGTCAGACTGCAAAGGATGAGTGGATACATGGAGCGACCCCTAGACTACCTTCCCTGTACATGGAAACAGTACATGCAGTGGTACCCTCCTTTACAGACGCTAGAGCTGTCATTTCAAAACACGACAGTGCCTACAGCCTTACAAGTCTATTTTCTGGAGGCTTGACCAAGGAGTGGCTGGGTTTCTCCTTGACTTGTGGATGGGCACTCTCTTGCATGGTAGACAAGCCTCTCAAACTGAGTTATCTCTTCAGCCTGTTTTGTGAAATACTGTTTCACTCTGCAGGCCTGCTTGGCCCTGAACTCACTATGTAGATCAGGCTGGTCTGGAACTTGCAGCCATGCTCCGGCCTCTGTCTCCCCAGTGCTGAGCTCCTGACCTGTGCCCAGTGTGGTTTTCATTTTTATTTATCTGTGTATTCTTTGTGATTGTCTCTCTGTGTAGCCCAAGGTGTCATAGCATCCCATGTGCTGTGACCACAGGCATGTGCCACATATGTAGTTTAAGACCGTTCATTTTTACTCACAAGTGTGTATCTGTTAGGGAAATTAAACTGGCCTATGTAACCTGGTAACTGTTTCTTCTAAGAGCTTCCTCTATCATTCTCGAGCCTTCCTCCCACGCCTGCAACCTGTCTTTCTTACTGTCTCATTCTTAGGAGAATATGATGTATCTGAAATATCTTTAAATAAGCGACCGTCTACTAGATAGAACTTACCTTGCTGTCCGTCTTGCATAGTTACAATGAAGGGCTGGCCAATGCCTCCAGTAGGGATGGAGGTTTGAATATTACCCAGAGGGACTCCATCAGTCACTATGGTGATGACCCTCTGGCCTCCACTCCCCACCACTTGCTGGATCGAGGAGTCAAGTGAATTTCCTTCTTCGATTTCCTCTAAATTAGCTAGAGATAACAACAGTGAATTTAATATGTCAAGTTTATAAAAAAAATTACAAGTTTCATCATTCTCTTTGAAATACTACAAGTATTTTTGAAAAAAAATTTTTTTTTTGGTTGATTTTTTTGTTTTGTTTTGTTTTGTTTTTTTGAGACAGGGTTTCTCTGTGTAGCTTTGCGCCTTTCCTGGAACTCACTCTGTAGCCCAGGCTGGCCTTGAACTCACAGAGATCCTCCTGCCTCTGCTTCCCGAGTGCTGGGATTAAAGGCATGCGCCACCACCACCTGGCTTTTTGGTTCATTTTTTTGAGATAGGGCCTTACTTTGTCCCCAAGCAGGCTCAGCGTGCCTCAGTCTCCTAAGTACCAGGATTATAGGACTGAGCAACAATGACTGTCCAGAAAAGCTTTAATGAACAGTAAGTCAGGAGAAAAGAACACAGGGATGCTGTTGGACAGTATTTCCTAAAAATATCCTCACTGAGATGTTAATAATGTTCAAAGGGAGGTTCTAGGGCGCAGTTGGCAACATACGCTGTACTCACAACCCTCAGGAGGCTGAGGAGGGAGAATCGCCATGAGTTCTAGGCCAGCCTGGGCTATGTAGTGAGATTCTGTCCAAGAAACAAAACAGAAAACAAAACAAAACAAAACAAACCTCCCAAATAACAAAAAAAGATAGGTCCTATGCATAAATACATTTTGAAATGCTAGATCAAATACACTTAACTTTCCAGTTATGGTGGGGCATGAGTAAAATCCTATTATTTGGGAGGCAAAGGCAGGAGGATCTCAAGTTCTAAACTACATATGCAGTTTGAGGCCAGCCTAGGCTACATGAGACCCCATCTCAAAGAAAACAAAGCTATACATATACTTTTTAGGGGCGGTGGGGTGGGTAGTCCAGGCTGGCCTTAAATTCACAGTGGAGCGGAGGGTGATCTTGAACCCTTGATCCCCCTGCTTTTACCTCACAAGTACTAGGATTTCAAGAGTGAGCCACCATGCCTGACTTATATGGCACTGGTGATAGAATCCAGGACCTTGTGAAAGCTAGGCAAACACTCACCCTGAGTGAGTGTGTGTGTGTGTGTGTGTGTGTGTGTGTGTGTGTGTGTGTGAAACTTTTGTTTTGGGGTCAGTATCACCAGCTTTAACAGGCTAATGAGCACTGGGACTTCTCCTACAGTTTATGATAAGTTCTATTTCCCCCAAATCTTAGAATCCTTTTTTTAGGCATCATCTTGAAAGTCTAAATAAATGTATGAACTTGAAGAACAACAATAGCTGTAAATTAGTATAGCTAACTTAAGACTATGGGGACCTTTAACAGGCACTAATAAAACACCACGGCAAATAACCAAAGGTGAACAGACAAGCTGCATGGAGGTGGCTCCTCCCCGACACGTGAACAAGAGCTGCACTACAGACTGCTCGCCAGGCGCCAGGTCCTTTTCTGAGATTTACACGTATGAGCGCACTTGACATCGGTCAGTCGGTCGGTCACTATCCCCTAGGCCAAGCACTGCCAGGGGAAGCAATCCCTGCCACTCCTGAGCTTTGTAACAGGAGTCACAGAGCGGAAGTCACCGAGAAGTCACTCTGCAGAAGTGGAGCTAGGCTATCCCATCCATAGGAGACACAGCAAGGAGGCTCAGTGAAAATGAACTGTTCGCACCTCACAGAAAGGAAGAATAAGCTGGGTGTGGTAGCGTGCATCTGTAATCCTAGTACTTGGGAGGTAGAGGTAAGGGAAGCAGGAGGTGAGAGTCATGAAACCCTAATTCCGAAACAACAAAACACTCCAATGATCCATACCCAAAGAAACCACCAACTCTGAATGTTACGGTAGAAATCTAGCACAACCACCATTCTAGATGAGGACACTAGTGACCTGGAGAACATAAGTAACAGTAAGGGTAAGTGTACCATAGTAGGGTTCTCCTGATACACCGCCACACCTCTCTTGTACATATCCAAGTATATCTTTATTTATTTATTTATTTATTTGGAGACCTTGTCTCTGTGTAGTGCTAGAACTCGCTCTGTAGACCAGGCTGGCCTTGAACTCAAAGAGATTTGTCTGCCTCTGCCTCCTGAGTGCTGGGATTAAAGGAGTGCATCACTATGCTCAGCAAAATTCTTTGCTATTTAATATAATTTGGAACTGTTGGAGATTTAATAACAAAAGAAATTGAATTCACCAGCAGACCTCCACCACCTGCCTATTTCTCTGTGTGAGCTGGAGAAGGGAGTTGATGCCTGAGTGAGGGCTGCAAGTGTGGACAGTACTGAGGTGGTGAGATTTGAGAAACGGAATGCTAAGACATGGGGGGCACCTAATCTCTTGAAAAAAGGAAAAAGGTCCAACAGGAAGAAGAGAGGCAAAGGAAATCAAACCCTTGGCTTTTTACTTCTTAATTCTTAATTTGTTCCCTAATCCAAATGGATTTAATCCAATTATGTTAAAAAATTTAGGGGGCTAATGAGAGGGCTCAGCAGGGACAGGTGCTGGCTGCCAGGCCTGACGAGCCCCAGAACCCACATGTGGAAGGAGGGAGCCGCCTCTTTCAACCTGTCTGCTGATTCCACATGCGCTTGCTTCCACATGTTCCACCCCCCCCACTACATAGACAAGTGTTACCATGTCTTTTACAATGTTTTCCATGACAGTGGATTAACGTGCTTGGCACAGGGCCGCTGCATTCCTCTCATTTCTCTGCGCTCTGGCCACCTCCAATGGCAGCATCAGGACCCACCAAGACCTTGACGGCACGCACTCCCAAGGCTGATCTTCCAGGCCTCCTCAGAAGCAGGCTTACAAAGCCCGCCTGCCTCTCACAAGCGGAGCGTGCTGAGGGGACAACGCTCCTCCTGACCTTTGTGCTGTCCCGATGTTCATCAGCAGGACAGAGACAGACTGACCTTTTAGAGCAACTATGCTTAAGAGCCTCAAGTTTTGAAGCTTGATGTAGTGATGGAGCATACCTGTGGTCCCAGCACTCCAGAGCGGAGGCAGAAGGATCACTACAAGTCTAAGGTCATCTCAAGTTACAGAGTAAAAATCTGTCTCAAGGAAACAAATCTCTCGAAACCTTAAGTTTTATTTGTTTTTGTTTCTCTCAGAGATCTGCTGCCTCTGCCCCCTAAGTGCTGGGATTAAAGGCGTGTGGCCCCACCACCGGGCTGGAGCCCTGGTTTCTCTTCCCAGCAGACTTTGGGGCACACACCTGTAAACCTGGTACTCAGAAAGTAGAGGCTGGAGGATCGAAAGTTCCAGGCCAGCCCAAGCTAAATGAGACTGTCTTAAAAAGAAAGACACACACACACACACACACACACACACACACACACACGCTTATTTATTTACATGTATAATTACATTTTTAGAGGAAGAATAGTTTGTCGAATACATTGCAAGAGGACAGTGGGCTGGGCAGTACCTAGAGTGCAGCCTTCAGCCGGCTGGCATACTTGTTTGTATATATTATGTTCATGTGGAAGGTGGAGGTCAGCCTCAGATGCTGTTACCCAGGAAGTGGCCATCTTGTTCTCTGAAATAGGGTCTCTCACTGGGACCTGAGGTTTCCTGATCAGGCTAGGCTGGCCTCCTTTGTTTGTGTGTGGGGTGGGGGAGAGCCATTGTAAAGCCCAGATCCTCTTGCCTTAGGCTTTCAAGGGCTGGGACTGCAGGCATCATGTAGGGGATCAACTTTATTTTTTTTTTATTTTTTTTTTTTTTGGTTTTTCGAGACAGGGTTTCTCTTGTGTAGCTTTGCGCCTTTCCTGGAACTCGCTTTGGAGACCAGGCTGGCCTCAAACTCACAGAGATCCGCCTGGCTCTGCCTCCCGAGTGCTGGGATTAAAGGCGTGCGCCACCACCGCCCGGCTTGATCAACTTTATTTTAAAAGGTAGATTGTTTGCACAGTATTCTTCACAGCTCCAAATCTTTTTTGGGGGGTGGGGGAGTGGGCAGGGTTCCTCTACGTAGCCCTGGCTGTCCTGGAACTCAGAAATCCTCCTGCCTCTGGCTCCCCAGTACTGGGTGGGATTAAAGGAGTGCGCCACCAAGCCTGGCTTCTATATCTAAAAACAAACAAACCACCGGGCGGTAGTGGCGCATGCCTTTAATCCCAGCACTCGAGAGGCAGAGGCAGGTGGATCTCTGTGAGTTCGAGGCCAGCCTGGGCTACCAAGTGAGTTCCAGGAAAGGCGCAAAGCTACACAAAGGAAACCCTTTCTCGAAAAACCAAAAAAACAAACAAACCAACCCCCAAAACTTTGGACCAATGACTTGGGCAGGGGATGAGGGTGGACAGTGATGTCATGAAGCATCTGGAGAGCTGAGTGGCATGAGCCAGGCAGTGCTAATGCCCAGGACCTTGTGTCCTGCTAATGACCATACATGGAAGACTCAGCTGCCTGTTATTCCAGAATGTTCTGTTAGGTCCCCGTTTTTTTCTTATCTTTTAGCCTGACACAGCAAGGCTAATGTAAGAACTCACAAATCCTCCCCAAGTGAGACAATGATTAACCAAGTTTTAGATACATTTTGTTCCTGTTGGGGTCATACTGGATATCAAACCCGGGTTCTCTGTGCTTGCTAAGCAATACTCTACAATGAAGCAATGGTCCTGCCACCAGGGAGTCCTTCATGGGGGTTGGAACATACGGGGCTATCAAGTCATTAGCAATCAAAACACGTCTAATTTGCTAGGTTAAAAAAACTACTTATGCATATATGTGTGTTATGTGCACCACATGTGTGCAGGTACCCTCAGAGGCCAGAGGACACTGAATCCCCTGGAACTGCAGTTACAACAGGCAGTTCTGAGTCTTCTGATGTGGGTGCTGAGAACAGAACCCAGATCCTTTGCAAGAGGAATAAGCACTCTTAACTGCTGACCCATCTCTCCAGCCTCCTGTTTGAGACAGTCTCATTCTGCAGCCTAAAGAGAGAAAATCAGAGCCCACAGTGCTGTCTGTCTTCAGTGCTGGGGCCTGAACTCACCTCAAAGCTGACAGCAGGCTGTTCTCTGTCTCTTCGTGGCACTAAATAAAACTTGTGGCTTCAAGGAACAATCTCGGTCTTAACGTCCTGGCATCCTTCACTCTTTCTGCTTTTTGAGACAGGATCTCAACAAGTTGATCAGGCCTCCTTGAACTCACTTGGTAATCTAGGCAGGCCTGAACTCAACCCTCCGCTTTAATCTCTCCAGTAACTAGAATTACCTGGCTTAGTAGCATCTTATTATCCATTTAGAACACGGATAAGTTTGCTGTAACCTTGAGACAGTCTAGTTATGTTGTTCAGGTTGGTTGTGTATGTGAGAGTGTGTGTGTACCATGAGGGCAGAGGGCAACCCTGGGTATTGTTCTTTAGGGATTGTTCACTTGGAGACAGGCTCTCTCACTGGCTTAGGAGTTCTCTCAGGAGCTCACCAAGTAGGCTAGGCTGCCCAGCTAGCAAGCCCAAGAATCTGCCTGTTTTGGTCCTACCTGTCCAGTGCTGCTGGGATTTCAAGGATAAGGCAACATGCCTGTATTTTTTTCTGTGGGTCCTGGGGATGGAACTCAGGTCCTCGTGCTTGTAAGACAAGTACTTTACTGACTGAGCTATTACCCCAGCCCCTCGGCTGGCTTTGAACTTTCCATCATCCCGTCTTGACTCCCCAGAGTGCGGTGATTATAGGTATATACCACCACACCCACAGCAGTTTATAGAAATCAAAGCATCAGAACACATTTAGGAGAATGTCAGAACCTGAAGCTAGCATGGTGTCTCATACCTGTAACCCACAAGTCAGGAAGCTAAGGCGGACGACTACCAGGAATTCAAGGCCAGCCTGGCCTACACTAAGTAACAGGTTGGCTTAAGCTATGGTGTAAGACCCTGTTGTCAAAAGGAATAAGGGGCCTGAGAGATGTTCAGTGGTGAAGAGCACTAGCTGCTCTTCTAGAGAATATTGATACTTTATTTTTTTAGTTCATTTAAATTTTTTTTCAGACAGGATCTCTCAATGTAGCCTTGACTATCCTGGAACTTGGTATGTAGACGAGGATGGCCTCAAAATAAAGAGATCTGCCTGCATCTGACTCCCAAGTGCTGGGTCTGCCACCTCCATGTGGGTTCTGGGGAATCAAACTCAGGTCATCAAGCTCACACAGCATATGCTTTACCCACTGAGCCATTTGTGGGCCCCATTCTTGAATTTTTTTGTTGTTGTTGTTTTGTTTCAAGACAGGGTTTTCTCTGTGTAGTTTTGGTGCCTGTCCTGGATCTCGCTCTGTAGACCAGGCTGGCCTCGAACTCACAGAGATCCGCCTGCCTCTGCCTCCCAAGTGCTGGGATTAAACGCGTGCGCCACCAACGCCTGTGGGAGTCCGTTTTCAGGTTCCTCGTGGCTTTACCCAGCAGGTCCGCATAGAGGATGATTAGGACCACGGGTATGAGTGCAGGTGTCTGAGATGGTCTGCACTTGGCTGTGCTGAGCGTCTCTTTAAATACCCTGGGGCAGAGACAGGGCCCGTTGGAAAAGGTTCCAGGCCCTCTCGAGGCTATCCTTTATGTTCTGTTTATCTCCGCAATATAAATCCTTCTATCTAATATTTCCTGCTGCTCGCACTCAAGAAAACTCTGGGAGCTGTGGGGTTGGTGGGTAAACGCCCCACAAACACCTGGCTCATTCTTGAATTTTTGATCCTCCTGCCTCAGCCTCCTGAAGAGACAGGATTACAGACTTTAGCTGACAAGTCTGACCAAAATTTTTGAATTATTAAAAAAAATTTTCTAGGTAATAATGCCCAGACCATAAAATAAAGAGAGGGATAAACAGTTCTGATTACATGCATATGTATATTTAAGCTGAGTTTCTGAATTAGCTAGCTGAAGACAAAGTAATATAAAATGACTATTGAAAGTCTATTAAAATCTGGGCAGTTGTGGTCCACACCTTTAATCCCCAGACTCAGGAGGCAGAAGCAGGTGGATCTATGAGTTCCAGGTCAGCCTTGTCTACAGAGTGAGTTCCAGAACAGCCAGGACTATATAGAGAAACCCTGTCTGAAAAAAAATCCCAGTGCTCAGGAGGCAGAGGAGGGCAGATCTCTATGAATTCAAGGTCAGCTTGATCTATGTAGTGAGTTCCAGGACAGCCAGGGCCATATAGAGAGACCCTGTCTCAAAACAAAAAAACAAAACAAAAAAAACAAAACCAAAAAAGACCAAAGGAAGATAGCGTCTAAAATGGAGACCACTATTGCCCTCTGGTGGGTATAACACTGTCACCCTTATTCATACTACAAAACCTCACCAGACTTCCAACTCATGACTTCCTGCTCAGACACCACCACTCTAGCCCTCAGTTCCTTTACCAGTTGTTTTTGAAGGCCCGCTATAAACGGACACGACTAAAGGTCTCAAGCTTGTCATGGGGGCCCACAGGGAGGAAGAATCAGGGGGATCAGGAGCTCAAGAGTTTGAGGCCAGGCTGGGCTGCATAGAAAGTTCCAGACTAGCCTAGACTACAGAACGAGACTGTTTCACACAATTATTTAAAAAAAGAAGAAAGAAAGAAAAACTACAAAAATCAAACCAAAATCTCAACAAATTCATAAAATAGGCTATTATAGTCCCATTTTATAGACGAGTAAACAAGACTTAAGAGTTTTCCCGGGGTTGGGGATTAGCTCAGTGTTAGAGCCTAGCAAGTACAAGGCTCTGGGTTCGGTCCTCAGCTCTGGGGTGGGGTGGGGAAGAGAGTTTTCCCAAGGAAAAGAAACTAGTCAGTCACCGCTGGGAGGTGGCGATGGTGGTGCACGCCTTTAACCCCCACTTGGGAGGCAGAGGCAGGTGGATCTCTGAGTTCAAGGCCAGCCTGGTCTACAGAGAGTTCCAGGACAGCCAGAAAAACCCTGTCTTGAAAAACAAACCCCCCTCCAAAAAAAGAACGCTGGGCCCCAACCCCAGGTCCTCTGTAAGGGCAATCAGTGCTCTTAACCACTGAACCATCTCTCCAGCCCCTTGTCTAGTCCCAGTCCCAGAATTCTGTTTCTGTACATCTATTCACCACACTGCCTCTCAAAAAGTAATGCATTCAAGATCCTCCCTTTGGTATTCTACAGCTTGCTTGGGAATATAGTTACTCCTTTTTTTCTTAAGTACTAGGATTGAATCCAGTGTTCTGTACATGGTAGGCAAGTTCTGTATCAGTGAGCTACATTCTCATCTCAGCCCAGTTATTTATTTTTAATCATTTGCTGTTATACATTTTCTATTTATTTGAGACAGACTCTCATTATGTAGCTCAGGCTGGCCTGAAACTTTTGGTAGTCTTCCTGTCTTCGTTTTCTGAGTGCTGGGAGTACAGAAATATAATATCACTATACTTTACTATTTAGTTTGTTTTTTTTTGGGGGGGCATTGTTTGTTTGAAAGAGGGACTCACTGTGTAGCTCTTGCTGGCCTGGAATTTGCTGCGTAGAACAGACTGGTCTCAAACTCACAGAGATCTTGCCTCTGCCTCCCTGGTGCTCTGATTAGAGCTGTCAAGTCACCACACCATCACACCTAGCCTTCCTTTTACTTTTTTAAAAGTCAAAAACAGAAAAAAGTCAAGAATTGGAAATTTATTTGAGGATGCACTTTCCTCTGTCACAAAACACATATTTACAAAAGGTAATGGTGAAAACAAGCTCATTTGCTCCTTTTTAGAGTTTAAAATATGCAGGCCTCAGGCTAGGTGTGTGGCACACACCTGTAATCACAGCACTGGGAAGGTGGAGACAGGAGGATTACAAATTTAACGCCATCCAAGGCTCCAAGACCTGTCTCAGCACTTCCCATCCTTCCACCTCCAAAAGCATGTGGGTGTCAAATGAGTGGTACTGAGTATTTTCCCCTGCTTTAAATAACAACAACAACAATAATAATTAAGATATATATATATATATCTTCCAAACTCAGCAGAATAGTGTAAACGTGTAATCTCAGTGATGGAGAGCTAAAATAAGCCAGTTTAAAGTACATAATGAGACAAAACAAGCAAAAACCACACACACACACACACACACACACACACACAGAGCAAAATACATGCTCACGAACGAATGTTTACTTTATTCAAATAATCACATGTGCCTCTTTTATATTTATTCTATGTTGATTTTTTTATTGTTGTTATTACTTCTTTTTTTTTGTTTGTTTTTGTTTTTCAAGACAGGGTTTCTTTATGTAATAGCCCTGGCTGTCCTGGAACTCACTCTGTAGACCAGGCTAGCCTCGAATTCACAGAGATCCACCTGCCTCTGCTCCCGGAGTGCTGGGACTAAAGGCCCACACCACAATGCCCAGCTTTGTTTCTGTTTTAAATTAAAAATATTTAATTATTTCCCTCAGCAGTACCACACTGAGAAACTTATATTTCCATTTTAGATTCAGGTACAGTTTTTTCCCCCTTGAATTACCCTTGAACCCTGAAGGTGACCTTGAACTTCTGATTCTGCAGCGCCTGCCCGCCTGCCTTCTTTGTGCTGGGATCACGTGTGTGCTACCGAGTGGTCTCTGGAGTGACGGGGCTTTGCACGTGCTAGGCAAGCACATCAACAACCAAGCTGTGTCTTAGCCCAAGGCATAACTCCTGTTGTTTGCTCAACCGTTTGTCTATTATGTAGACCAGGCTGGCTTGGGACTGAAAAATTCCCCTGCCTCTGCCTCCTGGGTGCCGAGATTAAAGGCCTGGACCATCTCACTTAGATTCTGAGACAAGGCCTAATGTAACAGATACTGACCTTGAACTATGCTCTTCCTGCCTCCCCTCCTGAGTGCTGGAGTTCTAGACATGTACCACCATGCCCGGCAAGGTAGGCCTTCTTTTCTTTTTTAAAAAAAAAATTTTTTGGAGGCACAACTTTTTGACACATAAATCTGTAGAATATTTTGTGTTCATTTATAATCCTTTGACTATAATTCCCTTCAATCTTCCTTTTCCCAGAAAGAAAAATTTTGCCTTGGCTTTAAAAGTTATCATAAAGCTGGCTATGGTGGTATATAATCCCAGCAACTAGGAAGCTGAGGCAGAGGACTGCTATACAACGAGTCCAAGGCCAGCATCCTGCATTACAGTGAGACGCTGTCTTAAATAAACCAAACAAATAGCAAACAGAGAAAGGAAAGAACGGGCTGGGAGCACA
Source organism: Peromyscus eremicus (assembly GCF_949786415.1). Classification (NCBI taxonomy): domain Eukaryota; kingdom Metazoa; phylum Chordata; class Mammalia; order Rodentia; family Cricetidae; genus Peromyscus; species Peromyscus eremicus. Next base: position 68,618,227 of record NC_081421.1, read on the forward strand.
GCCCAGCGTGTGAGGGAGCCCCGAGTTCAGCGTCTACACTGAAAAACAAGAGTTTGAGAAACAGCTTCACTTTTGCATTTGTGGTATTGGAGGTTCAGCGTATGGCTTATACATGCAGCAAGTGTTCTATCTCAGACCTTTAATCCCAGCATTATTTAGGGAATACTTTTTATAAGAGTGGGTTTCAGACAGAATAACCATTCATGTCTAGGAAAATGAGATTCTGCTCATTTTTAAGCCTCAAATAGATCTCATTATCAGATTTTACCTGAGGTTGCTTTGGTGTTGGCTGAAGAAACAAAGCTAGCGAGGTTGACGACATCTCCAGAGGTGAAGATGAAGGGAGCAGTCACAGTCACAGGGTTAGTCACTGGGTTGGCTCTCTCGGGGGTGATGGCCACCTGATTCTGCATTGCTTCCTAGCAAACAAAGCAGGCCATTTCCGTCAGAACCTCAGCAGCCGCAGTCACTGAACGGCCCCTCCCAGCAGAGCTCCATCGGGCAGAACTAGCCTGGTATACAATGTCCAGGGAGCTAAGACCGCTGCTTCCCTCCAACTCGAGCAACCTACGAGCTTGCTTCCCAAGCTTGTTTCTGCTTGGGAAAGCAAAGGTGCACGATTCACAAAGCCTTCTTTCTACATGCTTCGTTTAACCTCTCTACATTTTTTTAAACTTGAGAAAAAAAGAAAAAAAAAAAAAAAAGAAGGGAAGGAACTGGTGTGGACAGTCTAAGGGGTAATTTGCAGCACTGATATTCTGTGATCAATTATCTGCAAGACAAGGTGCTAGCAGGAGATCCCTGCAGAGAACAGTATTCTCTAGGGTTTCAGCCTACAACCTGTTCCATTCTGCCACTGAAGAAATCCCTCAGAGAACACATAACAAGCAGGTAAATGAGTAGCAGATTTCCAAGTCTAATTCCATATGCTACACTCTTGCTTCTGAGGATGTCTGCTCCACCGGGTGAAAAGATGCTTATCTTTTAGTTACACTCTCACAAGTTTTCTATAAACACCACAACTACTAAAAAGTCCAGTTATAAAGGACTCTGGACAATAACCGGAAGTTAAGGAGAATAACCAGTCTTTGGAAAAGCATGTCATGAAAACCGAACAAAAACTGAGAATGCACAAGCAGCTATTTTTCATATGGAATTATCCCTTGACTAAGAAATCAATTGAAACAGATTATTCATTCCCGGATACTGTAAAATTCTTTCTTCAATCTGCTACTGGCACCCTCTCCAGCTTCCACAGTGAAGCACTCACAGGCAGGCTGGCCTGGCCTGATGAGAGCAATCATGCTATTTCGCATTGTCTTCTCCATCCAATGTGTGTACCAACTCCAATTAACTTCTTAAAACAATCACACAAATCCCAGATTTGAGTTTCTAAATTCAGATGTGGCAGTTCAAACCTGTAATCCCAGCACTCCAGAAGCTGAGGCAGGAGGATTACCTTGAGTTTGAGGTCAGCACAGGCTATATAGCAAGTACCAGATAAAGCAGAGCCACACAATAAGATCATCTTTCAACGCCCACTCAAAAAACCTTCGGCCTTGGGTGGTGGTGCAGCTTTAATCCCAGCACTCAGGAGGCAGAGGCAGATGGATTTCTGTAAATTTAAGGACAGCCTGGGTCTACAAAGCCACTTCCAGGAAAACTAGGCTATATAGGGAGACCGTCTTAAAAACATACAAAATAGGGGCTGGAGAGATGGCTCAGCGGTTAAGAGCACTGGTTGTTCTTCCAGAGGTCCTGAGTTCAATTCCCAGCAACCACATGGTGGCTCACAACCATCTACAATGAGATCTGGTGCCCTCTTCTGGCCTGCAGGCTGAACACTCACTGTATACATAATTAATAAATAAATCTTTAAAAAAAAAATACAAAATAAAATAGAAAAAGCTTCTATTATGTCCCATCGCCCACATAAGAAACTACCTCACTAGGCATGTAACAAGACCACATGTATAACTCCCGAGCACCTGCCATTCCCAAACTCCAGGCCCACTGCTCATTCTCTAGATACGTACTACAAGTTTTCTTTAAACATTCCATGTTATTTCATATCTCTGTTTTTGGTTTGTGCTTTTTCTAGAATAGAGTAACTTTTTTTCCTGAAAAATGAATATAATTTAAAATTTTAACCACATTTCTTTGTGTGTATGGAGGCCAGCAAACCACTGGCACCTCACACCACATGGTCCAGGGAATCAAACGCGGGTCACTAGACTTGGCAGGTGTCTCTACCTGAGCCATTTCACTGATCCAATTAATATTTGCACGCCTTTAAATTTATTTATTTTATTTTTTAAGACTCTCTGTGTAAGCTGGATGGTGGTGGCACACACCTTTTAATCCCAGCACTCAGGAGGCAGAGGCAAGCAGATCTCTGTGAGTTCGAGGCTAGCCTGGTCTACAGAGCGAGAGCCAAGACAGCCAGAGTCACACAAAGAAACCCTGTTTTGAAACACTCCCCTTCCAAAAAAAGACACTGTGCAGCTCTGTTTGGGAACTCAGTATACATACTGGGCCAGACTAGAAGTCAGAGATCCGCCTGCTTCTGCCTCCTGAGTGCTGGGATGAAAGGCATGTGCCACCAGCCTGGCTCTACATGTTTTTAGTCAGTGTGTGTGTGCACACACACATGAGGGTCACAGTCACTTTTCACTTTCCAGCACATGGGCTCTGGAGACTGAACCAGGTTGTCAGGCGTGGCAGCAAACGCCCCACCCACCAAGTCATCCCCTAAATTTAATTTGTTTGTTTGAATTTAATTTTTTTTTAAACTTTTTTTTTTCCCCCGAGACAGGGTTTCTCTGTGTAGTTTTGGTGCCTGTCTTGGATCTCACTCTGTAGACCAGGTTGGCCTCGAACTCACAGAGATCCACCTGGCTCTGCCTCCCAAGTGCTGGGATTAAAGGCGTGCATCACCACCGCCCGGCTGAATTTAACTTTTGATGGCTTCAGGATCTGTCTTTGTAGGGACAGGTGAAGGGTGTGTGTCTTTGTGGAGAGGTGAGGAGGTGAGGGCCTCTGCCTTTCAGATTTGGGTGTTTGTTTCCCTCTGTGTGGGTATGGGGAGACACACACTGAGGCATCACACAGACACTTCACAGGTGTAGGGCGGTTGTTTCTTGGTTTGGATTTTGTTTTTTTGAGACAGGGTCTCAAGTAGTCCAGGTGGGACTTAAACTGGCTAGGTGGCTGAAGATGAGTTTGAACTCCACTCCTCCTATCAACAGCTAATCCGTAACGGTGGATTATACAGACATGTGCCACCTTGACTGGACAGCGACTGTGTGCACGTGTATGTGTGGGAGGGAGCAGCCTGAGGACAACCTTTACTGCTGTTCCTCAGATGCTATCTCCCTTGTTTTTCTGAGGTAAGGTCTCTCACTGGTCCGGAGTTCACCAAGTAGGCAAGCCTGGTTGGCCAGCAAGCTCTCTGCTTCCCCGACTTTGAGATTATAGGCACACTGTTTCCACAGCTGTTTTACAAATGTTTTAATTACAATTTTTTTGTTGTGTGTGTACATGTGGCACTACTGTGCCAGGGCACACACATGCATGAATTCTAAGGCATGAATTCCTCTGATTTGCAACATTCCCTCTAAACTGGAACATCTGCTCCAGAAAGCAAGGACAGGCTGACCAGCAGAAAGCCACATATCAGAGAAGAACAGAGGTCTGGAAGATTCTCGAGGGCCTACCAACAGTGTAAAAAGGAGTGAAGAGTTGTTGGGGTGGAGACTGACCACCACTCCATAAAGAGACGTTAGGAATGTGGAGTTAGGTGCCGGACAGTTGGGTAGAGGGCTGCAGTCTTTCACCCTGGGGTGGGTGTTCTGGTGATGGAGCTGCTTTTGTGTTATCCCTGATCCTTGTGAGATCCCCTCATCCACACTTCTGTTAATAACCCCAATCAAAACTCATTGCTTCACCAAATTGGATTTTGGTGCAACACACGGTTACTTTGGTGTCATGGGCTCCCTTTCTGGAGTGAGTGGACAGCGTGTGTTGTGTGTCCCCAGGAAAAGTGTCCCACAACAGCAGGTCAGGAGACACTTGCAGGAGTTGAGTTTCTCCTTAGAGTTGGGTACCAGGGACTAAACTCAGGCTGTCAGAAGTGGCAGCAATGGCCTTTACCCGCTGAGCACCTCACGGGCCCACACCTGGCTTCTGTGCATGGGTTCTGGGGATCAAACTCAGTTCCTCATGTTCACAAGACACACCTTCTCATCTAAGCTATCTCCCAGTCCTGGAGAGTGACTCTCGTATTTAAAATGATTTTCTTTTTAATGTGTATATGTGTATATGTGTGTGTGTGGCTGTATGAGTTTATGTGCACCCTGTGTGCACAGGTGCCAATGGAGGGCAGAAGAGGATATGGGAGGCCCTGGAACTGGAATTAGGCAGTTGTGAACTTCCCTATGTGGGTGCTGGGAAATGAACCTGGGTCCTTTGTAAGACTGGTAAGTATTCTGTTATTTCTTTATTTTTGGTTTTTCAAAACAGGTTCTCTGTGTAACAGTCCCAGCTGTCCCAGAACTCACTCTGTAGACCAGGCTGGCCTTGAACTCACAGAGATCCACCTGCCTCTGCCTCCCGAGTACTGGGATTAAAGGTGTACACCACCACTGCCTGCTGGTAAGTATTTTTGATTGCTGAGCCGCATCTCCAGCAGCAACAATTCTTTTTTCCTTTCTTTTCTTGAGACAGGTCTCACCATGTAGCCCTTGTTGGACTGGAACTTGCTCTGTGGACCAAAGTGACCTAGAACTCAGACTCAGTAGGGAGAGACAGTAGATCTACCAAATGCTGGGATCAAAGTGCCCAGCCGTGACTTTTAGTTTAGTTTAACTAGAAATGGACGTTTTAATGGAGAGAAAACAATGGATAGTTGTAGCATGAATCTTAAAAAGTCTTATCAATAAAAACAAACCTGGAGCCAGGTATTGGGGTGAATGTTGAAAGATCAGAGAGACAGAACAAGCCACATCCAATCTCACCTTGCCAATTCCTCAGCTGATCTTGTTTCCTCAGACTGGAAGCCGCCTAGTCCTCATCCAAATGCATCTCAGCTGAATTGCTGCTCAAAAGCCTAAAAGCTTAACCAGGCTCTAGTTCCTCGTCCTCATGCCTTAAATACCTTTCTGCTTCCTGCCATCACTTCCTGGGATTAAAGGCTCTCGTTACCATGCCTGGCTGTTTCCAGTATGGCTTTGAACTCACAGAGATCCAGATGGATTTCTGCCTCTGGAATGCTAGGATTAAAGGCGTGTGGTGTCACCATTTTTTGGGATCTATATCTAGTGGCTGTTCTGTTCTCTGACCCCAGATAAGTTTATTAGGGTGCACAATATTTTGGGGAACACAGTATCACCACAGATAGTCAAATAGATGTTCTTCCTGTTCTGGCTGCATTTTTCCATTTAATTCATTTTTAGAAGAAAAAAAAATTATTCACAAATTGGGCAACTCTCAGGACAAGAAAAGGTTTGTAGAGTTCTGCTCTGCGATGTCAGCACTGAGTATTTTGAAAATATTCTTCTCTACTTACCAGGAACGATTCAGGACGTTCTAAAATCCTTTAAAAACAACAACTAAGTGCAGGCCTGCTTAGAGAGGGCAGCTTTAGCTTCACAGGGAGGCTGTCTCAGAACAAAGGCCAGGCACAACAGTACAGTCTGTAAGTCTAGCATACGGGAGGCAGAGGCAGGAGGATCAAGAGTCATCTTTAGCTACATATAAAATTTGAGATCACCCTGGGCTACTTGAGACCCTGTCTCCACTAGGGGTGTGTGTAAGAGAGCTGCTAATACAGAGTCACATGAGTGAGGCAGGCTAGAAGTGCTATTTTAATAAAATGGGGAAAATTCTGTTTTAATTCAGCTCTCTCAAAATAATCTGTAAGTTGAAGCGTACTTTGGGGAATATAAAGGAACTGTACCTGAAGGATGACAAGAATCTCAGGATTGTTTTTCTCCAGTGCTATGTCAAAGGCAGACTTATCAAATTTGCTAAAAGCGTGGACATCGGCTCCATATTTGATAAGTAATTCAACAACGTCTCGGTGGTGGTGCTCTGTGGCCCAGTGCAAGGCCGTCATCTTCAGCATGTCCTTGGCATTCACATCCGCACCACTCTGTCAGAAAAAAAAAAACCAACTTTTCAGTAGCTGTTGGTTACAGGAGCTCAGGCATAAGATCCTAGTACAACAGGGAGACTTCACTTTAGGACTAGACTCACTTAAGGACTATGAAAAGTTAAAAACATTTCTCAAGTCCGCCTGAATGCGGAGACATTATGCTTTCAATGAGTGGGTCTGCTAAGGACATCACTGGGAAATTCTAACAGATGGTTGAGGAAGGGCGAAGGAACAGATTTTGTTGCATTTATTAGCAGAAAGCTGAGTAGGGCCTGAAAAAAAAATAGGCACAAGTACAGAGAACACCTACAGAAAAGGAATGAAGAAAAATCATAAAATCTGTTTAGCCTTTAAAAAACAAACTCATCTTCACAACTCTTGAAACACAATTTTCATGAATAAATTAATCTAAATAAATAAATAAATAGAGATGCAACTTAATGACCATCGACTCTCAAGTCTTTCCTACCACTATTTAAGAAAAGCTATGGGAGGCGAACGTCTGTTTTACAGCATAGTCCCACCACTAGTCTTGCTTTACCCTAACAAGCAGCTCCACGATGTGTGCATGTCCATCAGCTGCAGCCATATGTAAAGGGGTCCTGTCCACTTTGGTCCGGGCATCCCTGCTAACGCCTGCTCGAAGGAGCACTTCTGCTGTGGAATAATGACCATACTGGGCTGCAAGGTGAAGAGGTGATGTTCCAAGCTGTGGGAAAATAATACTCAATTAATTCTACTGTGTGTAGAACTATATCATTTCTGGATAGAGATATATGAACAAGAAATGAATCCTATAGTATTCATCCTTAGAGAAAGAATCTTACTGGTCAGATAAGACAGAATAAATAATAAAATTTAAAAATAAATATACTGGGGCTGGAGATAACTCAGTGGTTAAGAGCACTGAGTTCAGTTCCCAGCACCCATGTTATGTAATTTACAGCTGTTATTCTAGCTGCAGGTGATCCAACACCCTAGTTTCCTAGGATACCTGTACTCACATGCACATATGCCTACATAGACATACACATATATACATAATTAAAAATAATAAAAATACATAAAATTAATATGTTAATGGGCAGTTAAAGGGGCCACAAATTAAATAAATGTAAGGTATAATGATTTTAAGTCAGGCAGATTTACTGGGTAAGACTCACTAAAGGATGAGATTTTAAGCATGGCTTACAAGATAGTTTTTTGGGTTTTTTTTGGTATCAAAAAGAGTATTCTAAACTGGGTGGTGGTTGGGTATGCCTTTAGTCCCAGGACTTTCGAGGCAGAGGCAGGTGGATCTCTGTGAGTTCAAGTCCAGCCTCGTCTACAAAGTGAGTTCCAGGACAGCCAGAGCTACACAGAGAAACCTTGTCTTGAAAAAACAAACAAACAAACAAACAACGAGTATTCTGAGCTGGGTATGGTGGCATGTGCCTTTAGTCTCAGCACCTGGAAGGCACAGGTGGGCAGATCTCTGTGAGATGGAAGCCCAGGACAGCCAGGGCTTCATTGAGAGACCCTGTCTTAAAACAAACAAACAAATAAACAAATAAAAAGAGAACCAGTTGGACCCTGAAGTTATGAATTAATCATACTACAATAATCATCACTCCATCATAAAAATTGTTAACATCAGCCAATGTGTAGAATATCTGTGAACACAGGCTAGAGAGATGTCTCAGAGGTTAAGAGTAAACTGGCTGCTCTTCCACAGGTCCTGAGTTCAATTCCCAGCAACCACATGGTGGCTCACAATTATTTATAATGAGATGTGGTGTCCTCTTCTGGTGTGCAGGCAGAACAGGGTTTCTCTGTGTAGCTTTGGAGCCTGTCTTGGAACTCGCCCTGAAGACCAGGCTGGCCTCAAACTCACAGAGATCCACCTGCCTCTGCCTCCTGAGTGCTGGGATTAAAGGCGTGCGCCACCACTACCACCTGTCCCCTGCACCTTTTTTCCCCTGTGACAGTCTTCAAGCCATGGTTAATCCTCCTGTTCCTACCTCCCAAGTGCTGGGATTAAAGATGTATCTAACTATCTGGCAGTGGTGCTACCATGCCTTTAATCCCAACACTCAGGATTTCTGTGAGTTTGAGGCCAGCCTGGTCTACTACGAAGCAAGTTTCAGGACATCTAGGATTGTTACAAAAACAAACAAACAGAAAGACGTATACAACTATGCTTGGTATTTGTAAGATTTATTTGCATGTATGTGTATGCATGTACACACACAAGTATATATGTGTGAAAGTCAGTGGACAACTTTGGGGAGTTTTTTCAGTTTGTTTTTTGAGAAAGGATCTCATGTAGCTTTGGCTGTCTTGGAGCTTGCTATGTACACCAGGATGGTCTCAAACTCAGAGGTCTTCCTGCCTCTGCCTCCCAAGTTCTAGGACACCATCACAACTGCAAATAAAAATATAGAGAATAAAAGGGAAAAAATTCCCACCGTTTACCAGCTTACAATACACTATATACTGACAGGTAACTTTCACACTGGAAAACTAAGGGGATGCAGTCAACAGGCGGCACAAATCAAGTCCTCGTAGGGAAGGACCCAGGAGAGGGAACCCCGCCTGCTCAGCCTTAGGGCAGGTTAAGGCGCGACCGGAGCCAACTGGGGCCTTCCAGTAAACGTACCCAGTCTGTGGTGAACGGGGCCCCGTTCGCCATCAGTGTCCTCACTTCATCATCTTGGCCTTTCCTTGCAGCTTCTAGCAGCCTCTTCCCCAGATCCACCAGAGACATCTTTATGCATAGGAACCACGGTATCCAGGTAGCTGCAATGTGAACACAAGGAAAGCAGTTGTCTGTAAGACGTCTTCTTGCTTTTTGTTTGTTTTCTCTAAGACATGGTTTTGTCATGCAGTCCAGGCTGGCCTGTAACTCACTATGTAGCCCATGAAAGCATCGAACTCAAAAATCTTCCTTCCTCCACACCCTATATGCTTAGCTATCGACACATACCACCAAAACCACAGTGAAATGTGTTCACAAGATGTCTGTGTCTGGCGGACAGGTGCTCATGTAGCCTACACTGACCTCAAATTTGCTATGTAGCTAAGGACAGTCTCGGAACTTTTGATCTTTCTGACTCCACTCCCAAGTGCTAGGATTACAGGCTAGTGTCACCACACCTGCCCTTTTTTATTCTGAGAGGGACCTAGATAAATTGCTCAGGCTGGTGTGAAACTCACACCACAGCTCAGGTAGGCCTTGAACCTGTATCTTCCTGCCTCAACTTCCCAAGTAGCGGGACTATAGGTTTTCATCACCAGACTTAGTGGTGGAATAGAATTTTAAAGAACACATTTCAAAATCTGCACCCTGATTTCTAGGCAAGGCACAAGGGTACCTCTCTGTGAAACTGCTGCTTGACAGAAAGTTTGAGTTAATTCCCCTTAACACAGGGCCTGTAGGGGTTGGGGATTTAGCTCAGTGGTAGAGCGCTTGCCTAGCAAGCGCAAGGCCCTGGATTCAGTCCTCAGCTCTGAAAAAAAAAACAAACAAAAAAAAACACAGGGCCTGTAGCACACGAGTGGATTGGATGAGTAAGGCCTAATCGTTTCAGTACAGGGTGTATAGACTCCTCATTGACTCAGCCTTTGATGAGCTCAAAAATGACCAATTTCAGTTAAGGTCTGCCTCGGTCTCAAGCCAATCCCTCTGGAAGACATAAAAGGCACCAGGCAGGGCTTGTGAGATGGCTCAGCAGGCCAAAGCGCTTTCCATAAAAGCCAGATGACCTGAGTCCTACCCCCGAGAATCCTTGGTAGGAGGAGAGAACTGATTCTGACTATAAGCTGTCCTCTGTATGCATGCAGAGGACATGCATCCTACACAAGCAACAACAATAAATGAAATACTTTAAACAGAACACTGGGCAGGGCACATGGAAGCAGTCCTCTCTGGGAACCCTCCCACTCTAGGGAGTTTTCAGTTTCCCTACTAAGAAGCATCTTTTAAAAAATGAATTGCAGCTGTTAATCTTTTTGTTTTCCAGCTATGGCAAAATGATATAATGCCAATCAACGTTTACAGAGAGCAAACTTTTTTTTTTGAGACAGAAACTCTGGTAGCCCAAGCTGACTTTTAATTCATCATGTAGCTGAGGATGACCTTCAACTCCTGATCCTCCAGTCTTCACTTCCCAGGTACTGAGATTATGTGCGAGCATTACCACAGGCAGCATGCAAGAAAAAAATCCCACTAGCCAGTGATTTGCTTAGGACAGCAGTTCAAAAATGTGGTTTATGGCTCCTGAGCCATACTAAATAACCTTACAGGGATCCATGTGGTCCAAACTATTTTTGCTATAATACTAAGGTATCATTTGACTTTTTTTTCAAGCATCTTAGCATTTGCAATGATAGTGAAAATATCACAGAGGGTATAATTGCTGTTGCCTTTGCCCAAAACAAATTGTGAAATAAACTTACTGTATTCACTGCCATGTGCTTTAAGCAGGGAAGGTAGGTGCTATTGAAGACAGTCCTTGCCCTGAAAGCAGTACACACTGTAACACTAGGATCAAGGAGTGGAGGCAGGTGGATGAGAAGCAGTCAGCTTCAGCTCCACAGTGAGTTCTAGGCAGGCCTGGGCTACAGGAGGGCCAGTCTACATTTATTTTTTCATTCTCTCTCCTGCTCTCTCTGTCTCTGTCTCTTTTGTGTGTGTGTGTGTGTGTGTATGTGTGTGTGTGTGTGTGTGTGTTAGAGAACAGCTTGCAGGAGTTGGTTCTCTCTGTCCACTCAGGTCATCAGGCTTGGCAGAAGTCACCTATGAGCCACCTCCGAAGTCTGACAACCTGAGTTTGATCCCAGGATCCACGTGGTAAAAGGAGAGAAGTATCTCTAGAAAGCTGTCCTCTGACCTCCACACACGCACCAGGCAAAGGCCTGTAATTGCAGTAATTCCGGTTTCTTGGAGGCTGCAACAGGAAGATTCCAAGTTTGAGACCAACCTGGACTATATCATGAGACTCCTATTTCAAAAAACAAGTCAAAGGCTAGAAGAGAGCTCATTTCAAAGAGGGTTGCTTAGTATTCCAAAGCCCTGGGCTTAATTTGAGCACGATGATGCAAAAGTTCAAGGCCTATCTGGACTATAATATGAATTCAAGCATAGTTTGGGTAATTTAGTAAGACTTGCCACAAATTCAATAGTAAAAAACAGCTCAGTAGTAGAACACTTCTTTACTATGTGCAAGGTTCTAGGTTCAAGTCCCAGTACAGCCAAAAATAAAAGTATAAGGCAGACAATTGTTTTTAAGGTACACAGCACAAAAATTCTTTTGGTATGGCTTCAGATTTCTTGTATTATTTTAAAAATTATTTGTGTATGACTGCTTTTGTCTACATGTGTGTCTGTGTACCACCTGCATGCAGTGACCTCTGGAGGTCAGAAAAGTACACCAGACCACCTGGAACTGAAGTGACAGGTGGTTGTGAGCTGCCATGTGGGTTCTGGGAATCGAACCTATGTCCACAGGAAGAGCACCCAATACTTTAAACTGCTGAGCCATCTCTTCAGCCCTTGCAACTATTTTTTTTCCTGGTGCAGAGGACAAAACCCCAGGTATTACCGAGCTAAATGATCAATCTTGCAACTGACTTTTGAGAAATGACCGCATGTCTTGTGAGCAACGTTAACACATGACAGAGTGCTTGTCTAGCATGCATGAGGCTGTACGGACCACAAAAAAATGACTACTTGCCAAGCTTAGGTGTAGCATCAAAGAATACCTACCATCAGCTGGAAAAGCTATTAAAACAGCTAGGTGTGGCCAGACCTGCTGGCTCACGCCTGCGACTCCTGCGCAACTATCCCCACAAGAGAGTCTAAAAAGACCAGTGCCCCTCCTCTGCTGTCAGACTACAGACAATGGACTGCACTGGAACTCCCCCGGAATCTCATTTGGGGAGAAGGAAAAGGCTGAGCCCAGGTGCCAGGCGGAGGAAGTTGTCACCTCAGAAAGATCTCATAGTCCTCACAACTTGTCAGACCACCTTGCCGGAGCCAGGAGCCAATGACAGTAGTTGGGGCCACACCTTGACCAGGAGTGGTTAGTTATGCATACACACCTTCTATCAATCTAAAATTCATGTATGTCAGAACCCCAAACAGACGGTGTCACTGGATCTCTTTCCAGTGTGGCCACACTGAAAAATACTTTTCTGCTTTTCATTAGTAATGGTGAATTTAATTGACATATTTGAGGATGGGTGGCCAAGCCTCGCTTGTTAGGGATGCTAAGGCCCAAGCTCTGACCCTAACACGTATGGTAACAATTTTGGCAAGCCATGGCCAGGAGAAAACAGTCATCCACTCACTGCCAATGGAGAGGAAAGGCTGAATGGTACCAGCAGCTGCTAGGGTCACTTTATTCCAGAGGCTTCTTTCTTTCAAGACAGGATCTCTCTACAAAACCCTGGCTGTCTCTGAGACTCACTCTGTAGACCAGGCTGGCCTTGACCTCACAGAGATCCACCTGCCTCTGCCTCCTGAGTGCTGGGATTAAAGATGTGTGCTACAGCCGCCCGGCCAGGGACTTTAATCTGTTGCTGTCATTTCTCCTCGATGTGGTGAAGCAGAGGAATGAGGTGCACTTAGTATTAGGCTCTTGAGAAAGCCTGGCCCTTAGACATTTTCTCCGAGGCTTTGCCTTTTGTAGTTCTGAGTGGTTTCAATTCTGTTGAACTATGTGAGTTACTATACTGCTTGTACGTTAGGGGCCTTGTCAAGTTCTTTTTGTCTTGTATGTATGCATGTATGTGTGTTCTGTCTGCATATGTCTGTGTATCATGTGTGTGTCTGGAACCCAAGGAGGCAAGAAGAGGCACCAGATTCCCCCAGAACTAGGGTCACGGTTCTGAGTCACCATATGAGTGCTGAGACTCAAACCCTAGTCCTCCTAAAGAGTAGCTAGTGCTCTTAACCACTGAGCCACTTCTTCAGCCCAGGCCTTGACAATTTGAAAGCCCTTTGAAAGAATCTGCAGTTTGGTAGAAGGGTCTGGAAATCTACACATGAGCGCTAAAACGTGTCGGTCTTTCGTGGCTATTCTCTGTTGACCATTTGAGACAAAGAGACAAGCATGCTGGGAACTCTACTGTGATTGTGTACCCACGTTAAATATGAAGTTTGTATACCTTGATGGCCCCTTGGGGAATTCTGCCTGACTAGTCTGTAAACTCATTGGTTTCTAAAGCATCGTGGGACAGAACTTAATCTTTCTGCAGAGTTCCTGAAAAGTAACTGTAGCATGGCTCTGGCCCTTCATTTTCCACTTCTCATTTGAACGCACTGTTTCTGACATGCCTGCTTTAAAAGGTGTATATCCGTGATATCAGTGTGACTACATGAGGACAGATTTGGGAGCTGGCCTTTTTTTTTTTTTAATTCCTTTGAAAGGGTAAACTAAAATACAAGACTTAGTAGCTAACTATATAAATTGGGACTCCCCTCCCTCTCCCCAAGGTCTCACTGTGTAGCCCTGGCTAGCCTGGAACTCACTATGGACCAGGCTGACCTTAAAATCACAGAAATTCATCTGCCTCAGCCTCTGCCTCCTAAGTGGGCACTAGATTTTAAAAATCAAGTTTATATAGGACTCCACTTCTCTTAGACCTAACTAAGTGTTAACTAATTGAAATATTACTTCGAGTACCCTCTCTACTGGAATGAAAATCTGATGTTTTCAAATGTTAATTCTGGAAACAGCCTTAGAAAAAAATATTGCTACATGATTTATAAGAAATGACTGATCTTCTAAAAGAAATGCTTTAGAGAGATATCTGAAATACTTACAGGAAGTAGAGGTTATGTATTTAAGATAACATTCATTGGAGACATAAAAGTTTAAGATGACAAAATGTCTATCAGAAAAACAGATTTTCATCAAGATTTCCTTTCAAAACAAATTTGAGAAGAAATTAAGTTTTACACTTTGATGTCAAGAGTACCTGAAAGGTACTCAAAAGGACACCAGAAAAGCTATCCCTGTGTTTGACGAGGATTTTCACATAGTCCACACTAGTCTCTAACTTCCAAAGAGGGCGGGCCTTGAGCTCCTGACCCTCAGGCCTCTACCTCCCAACGGCTGGGGTCACAGCTATGTGTCTCCACACTCAGTTCTGCAGTACTGAGGACTGAATCCACGGCTTTGTTCACGCTAGGCAAGAACTCTACCTATCCAGCCACATCCTAAGCCCCATAAAAATCCTTTATGTTGACGGAAATACCTCTAAATAATGCACATAAAAAATCTTTTTGTGGAGTTATTGTTATGATTTCCTTTTTCAGGACTATTTCATCTTTTTACATTTACTAATTCTGTGTGTGTGTGTGTACACGTGGAGGTCAGAACAACTTGCTGAAGTCAGTCCTCTCCTTCCACCATATGGAACCCAGAAATTGAACTCCTCAGGTTTAGTTGCAAACAATTTATCTGCAGTGTTTTCTCAGCTCATAAACTTCCCTGTCATGAGGGGAATTACAGGAGCTGCAATCCCTATGTCAGTACCACTGAGCATTTGAACATCTGCATAAGCTTACTCTACATGTAACAAAAAAGGTCTATGTCATTCTATCTGAGGGAGGCTCTGATGCCTTGTGTTTGAAGGATGGTTACATTTAAAAATATGTTGTTGGCCGGGCGGTGGTGGCGCACGCCTTTAATCCCAGCACTCAGGAGGCAGAGCCAGGCAGATCTCTGTGAGTTCGAGGCCAGCCTGGTCTACAGAGTGAGATCCAGGACAGGCACCAAAACTACACAGAGAAACCCTGTCTGGAAAAACCAAAAAAAGAAAAAAAAAAAGAAGAGAAAAAGAAAAAAAAATGTTAATTGCTCAGAAAAAAGTTTTTTGTTTTTTTTTTTTTTGGTTGCTGTTTTGAGACAGGGTTTCTTTATTATCTAACTCTGGCTGTCCTGGAACTTGCTCTGTAGACCAGGCTGGCCTTGAACTCAGAGATCCACCTGCCTCCCAGGTGCTGGGATTAAAAGTATGTGTTACTACATCTGGCTCTCAGAAAATTTCTAAACTGTTTTTTTTTTTCTTGCAATTTTAAAATGTAAATACAAAACATACAGTTTAGGATTGGCTTGTATATAGAGTTATTTTTGCATGATTTCTGGGCTTTGATCCATATGGAATATACATAAATTTTCTGAATGTAAAAATGGACTAATTTTGCTATTCGCCTAATTGCTAATAAAAAAATACATTTTGTTGTAATGTTATGAATGTGGCTATTTTATTTTTATCTTTTTAATATTTACTTTTAAAGTTGTATGTATCTGTTCCTGGTGTCTGTGGGCATGTGCTCTTGGAGGCCAGAAGAGGGAGTCAGTCCCTCAGAACTGTAGTTATAGGTGGATTTGGGCCACCTTACTTGGCTAGGAACCAAAATCAGCAAAAACAGCACAAACTCATAACCACTGAGCCATCTCTTCAGTCCAGAGATTTTATTTTACTGAGCTAACTGCTTGGGGACCAGCAAGATGGCTCAGCATACAAGGAACTTGCCACCAAGCCTGAGAGCTAAAGCTCCATCCCCAGGACTCACGTGGTGGCCAGAGAGGGCAGGCTCCTGAGAGTGTCCTCTGACCTCCACATGAGCACTGAAGGCATGTACACTCCCACCCCAAATCAGCCTATCAGTTAACGTAATCTTTTTAAGGCAATGGAGAGATGGCTCAGCAGTTGAGGGACCACTGCTGTTTCAGGGGCTCCAGTTTGGAGCCTGTAATTCTCTCCATGGGACCAGCCACTCCTCTTAACTCCACGCACACACGCACACACAGACACACGTACGTAATTAAAAGTCAAATAAACACTGGTGCTGTGGGATGTATGGCAAATGTATTGCTAATTAATCAATAAAACACTGATTGGCCGTTGGCTAGGCAGGAAGTATAGGCGGGGCAAGGAGGAGAATAAAGCTGGGAAGTGGAAGGCTGAGTCAGAGAGACACTGCCAGCCGCCACGATGAGAAACAGCTTGTGAAGATGCCGGTAAGCCACGAGCCATGTGGCAAGGTATAGATTAAAGGAAATGGATTAATTTAAGCTATAAGAACAGTTAGCAAGAAGCCTGCCACGGCCATACAGTTTGAAAGCAACATAAGTCTCTGTGTTTACTTGGTCGGGTCTGAGAGGCTGTGGGACTGGCAGGTGAAAGAGATTTGCCCTGACTGTGGGCCAGGCAGGAAAACTCTAGCTACACACTGGGGCTGGAGAGATGGCTGGGAGAGTAACAACAGTTGCTGCTCTTGCAGAGGACCCGGGTTCAGTTCCCAGCACCCACACGAGGCCTCTTACAAGCCCTTGGAACTGGAGTTCCAGAATATCTGACTCACTGTCTGCAGTCTCCATGAGCACTGCATGCACATGGTGCACGTACAGACAAGCAGACACATGTACATATGTACAGGCAGAGGCAGATGGATCTCAGTGTCCAGGCCAACCAAGAGCTACATAGTGAAACCCTGTCTCAAATTTTTATTTTTCTGAGACAGGGTTTCTATGTGTCAAAGAATTTCATTGGCTATCTTACATGTTGACAATCCAGATATGATGCACATTGCATACTACAGAACACTTAATGGTCACTTTGCATGTTCTAAATTTACATGCATTTAACTCTTCAAATGTCTATGTAATATGTAGGCTGTACTCTGCATATTTTAGTCACAAATACATAGCATATTAAATGTACTAAAATCACCTTGGAATAGTTGCTTGCAAAGTGGTCATTTAAAAGACATAAACAGAGGGCCTGGAGAGATGGCTCAGAGGTTAAGAGCACCGACTGCTATTCCAGAGGTCCTGAGTTCAATTCCCAGCACCCACATGGTGGCTCACAACCATCTGTAATGAGATCTAGCACCCTCTTCTGTATACATAATAAATAAATAAATCTTAAAAAAAAAAAGACATAAACAGAAACTTAAAGGAACTCTGACTTTTTGCTAATTTTGTTTGTTTCTTTTTTTGAGACAAGGTTTCTCTATAGTTCTGACTGCCCTGGAACTCATAGTCCATACTGTCCTTGAACTCAAAGAGAGCCCCCCCCCCCCACCTCTCACACTCTGCCTCCCAAGTGCTGGGATTAAAGGCATGTGTCACCACTGCCGGCAAGATAAATTTTTTTCTTTTTAAAGATTTCTTTTCAACTTTAATCCTAGCACTTGACGGGCAGAGGCAAGTGAATCTCTGGGTTCAAGGCCAGCCTGGTCTCTAGAGCGAGTTCCAGGACAGCCCTTATGAGCACTGGCTGTTCTTCCAGAGGGCCTGACTTCAATTCCCAGCACCCACATGGTGGCTCACAATTATCTATGAGATCTGGTGCCCTCTTCTGACCTGCAGGCATACATGCAGACAAAGCACTCCTACATAAAAAAATTACATTAATTAATTAATTTTAAAAGACCAATACAAAATAAAAAGTATGCCATTTGGGTAATCCTGCTCTTTGAAACCTTGACCTCCATCTATTGGCCTCAGAATGAAAGTATTTTGTTTTGTACCTACGAAACACACACCAGAAATGAGCCTGTGGTCGCTCTCACTAAATTACTAAATTTGTGAAGGTCTAACATTGGATTTTGTTGGTGTGGTAGACCTAGGGAACTAAAGATTCTAAATTTTGCTTAATGAGTACAAGCTGAGCTACTATATAGAAGATTTCTGTATAGTTCTGTGTAATGATGCCAAATGTTGCTGGCTCCTTTACATGTTAGCTGTATTTATATGCCTGCTGTACTGTATAAGCCAAGATGCATGGTTTAGGATCAATGCTCAGGGGCCAAGGTGATGGGAATTGTTAGTGGTGCTTCCTGAACTCCCCAGGCCTGTGTTCACATGCTCCTAACTGTACTGACTAGTTAGCTGCTTCAAACAAAGATCATTAGACATGCCCTAACACTGCACACTCCAAGCAGTGTTTCTAATGATTAAAAGGTATTGGATGCCGGGCGGTGGTGGCACATGCCTTTAATTCCAGCACTCGGGAGGCAGAGCCAGGCGGATCTCTGTGAGTTCAAGGCCAGCCTGGGCTACCAAGTGAGCTCCAGGAAAGGCGCAAAGTTACACAGAGAAACCCTGTCTCAAAAAACCAAAAAAAAAAAAAAAAAAAAAAGGTATTGGACATCGACCACTTAAGGAACACACCTATAAACAATACTTAATTTTCAAGCTAGTTTTCATTAAACATTTGCTCTTGTTGGTTGTTTTGGTGAAGCTTTTTCATTGTTGGCTGCTAACATTCTGTAGAAGTACAACCGCCAACAAAACAAGGTGAGAAGCATTTCTGAGATGCTAGGGCTTCACCCGCAGGAGAAACAGAATTCCAACACAAGAATAGACTCCATGCAGGCCTGATCTAAAGCCAATCGTCTATAACTCTTATCTGCTTAAAATTAACTATGAGGTTTTATTGGTATTAACTCTTGACATCTGTCACTCTCCAACATGGGATCAGATAAGAGCAATCTGAACAGATCATTATGGTAATGAGGGAGAGCTGAGATCAACAAATGTATCAAAGCTGTCTTCACAGAAAACTGTTTTGAGACAAGCCTGGTGGGGGGGGGAGTGTCAAAATACAAATGAAGTCACAGTGGGCATGATGACATTTGCCTGGAATGCCAGCGCTCTGGGAAACCTGAATCAGGGTGATGGTGAGTTGGAGGTTGGCCTAAGTGTCACAAAATCCCGTTTCAAACCATGAGGGAGTAGGGTTGCTTGTGCCGGACCTTCCAAAAGTAGCCAATACCAAGAGCTAGGGGAAAAGGGTTATTTTTTGTCTTTTGAGACAGAGTTTCTCTGTATAGCGCTAGCTGGCCTCGAACTCACTCTGTAGCCCTAGCTGTCCTGGAACTCACAGAGATCCTGCCTCTGCCTCCCGAGTGCTGGGATTAAAGGTGTGTGCCACTACACCCTGCTGGGAAACCAGTTCTTATTTTTGGTTACCTATGGGAATGTCTTCTAACCTTCTAACCTCCTTGTATTCTGGAAAAATGGTCTAGAAACCTGTTCTTCGTGGCTCTTCTTTGCTGTTCATCCACTCCTGATTTAACCTGAAGCACCTACCTAAATTAAAATGCACCTACAAATAACAGTATTTTGGGGGCCAGTGAGATATATGCTCAGTGGGTGAAGTCTGCTGCTAAGCCTGATGACCTTGAGTTAGATCCCCAGTTTCTACATCAGGGGGAGCTGAATCTCTAGGTTGTCTCTGACCTCCATATGCACGAACGTGCGCACATAAATTGTAATAAAAATTTTTAAGTAAAATAAGAGCATTGTGGGAAGACGCATGGGTCATTCTTCCAGCACCGCCACACCAAGGCTGTGTGAACCCTAAGACTAGGGAGTAACATAGGCAATTAAAATTTATTTATTTATATGTATGCACTTCTGTGGGTATTCACTCACGACTGCGTGAAGGCCGGAGGACAACCCACAGGAGTTGGTTCTCTCTTGCTACTGTCTGTGTGAGTCCTAAGGATCAAACTCAGTCAGGCTTGGTAGCTTTTATCTACTAAACTATCTCATTGGCCCAACCTAGACACTTCCAACGTTCAGAGCTCTACAAAGCGGGGCTACTCTCCTTTATAGGGTGTGCCTCCACATTAAAATCTACACGAAATCTGGTCTAATCAGTATCCTAAGATTTTTTTTCTAGTCCCTCTGTGCTAGGGATTGAATCCAGGGCAACCGGCATGCTAGACACACAGCTACCCCTGAGCTACACCCCCAGTTCTGCCTCCAGGGAATCTGAAGGTGAATAAAATACCAAGCAAGACCAGAAAACTGTTTTTTGTTTTGTTTTGTTTTGTCATCTGAGGCTCAAGTAGCACAGGCTGGCCTTGAACACCTGGATCCTTCTACCTCTTCTTCTCAAGTGCCGAGTGTTGGGATTACAGGCATATGCCACCATACTTAGTTTTAAGAACTTTCAATAAATGTTTTAATAACCATAGAGTGCCTGAGCACTCGACAAAGGACTCCATGACCAGAAAGTAATCACTTTTGTTTATCTAGCAATTTGGGTGTGGTGGTTTACTCCTCCTTATCAAAGCACGTACAAAAAACACATTAGCAGTCTCCCGTGGTGGCGCATGTCTTTGATCCCAGAGAGTCAGAGGCAGGTGGATCTATGTGAGTTTGAGGCCGGCCTGGCCTACACCTCTGTAATCCTAACACTCCAGGGGCTGAGGCAAGAGGACAGCTGCAAGGTGGTCAGTCTGAGCTGCTTAGTGAGACTCAACTATTTAAGACAGAAACTACAGAAAAGCCTTTCCAGGAAGTGGGAGGCAAAAGGGGATGCCACGAGGAAATTTGAGACCAGGAGCACACTAGTGGGAGAAAACAGCAATTAAAGAATTCACGGCCTATGGACAATTGTATTCCTTTTTTTGAATTGCACGGGTCCCCACCGGGCGGCCAGCTGTTCAAACATCTGTGTAAGAACTGGATATAAGGCCATGACTGCTCTCGTTCGGATTAGGAACTTACTAAAGCTTCACGTTATTACTAAACCCAGAAATGTAAGTAAGAGTGTCCGCATCCTCCTCAGTCAAATATCCTTCCCTTCTTCACACCAGCGCTGCGTCTGCCAAAAAACGGGCGCCAACTTGCAAGAGGGAGCCCCAAATCGGAGGCTCGCAGCCGCCTGGGCTTCTGCCCCACGCTGCCCCCTGGTGGTCACCTCTGTGGCCTCGGCGTCCCGGAGTCCGGCTCCCCAGCCCCAGGTCTTCCACCCACCCCCTTCACCTCCTTCCAGTCCCCTCCCCTTCCTCCCGACAGCGTCCCCTTCCTCTCTGTCCCGCTCCCCGCCGCTGCCACCCCCGCTCCCGCAGTCTCCTGGCCCGCGCCCACTGCTCCGGGCTGGGCTGGGCACTTGTCACAGCCCCTTCCACGGCGGTCCGGGCGCTCCGGCACCCCGCGGCTCCTTCCCCCTCACCTCGTCCCGAGCGCTGCCGGCTTCGCTCTCACTGGGCCCGCCAGTTTGGTCCCGTTTCTTTCTCTAGTTAAGACTCCCTGCCAGGGGCCGTCACTTTTTGGCCTTTTCACATATGCATATTTGGGGGACCTTTACTCCCCCCCCCCCTCGCGGAGAAATGGAGGCAATAAAATGGCGGACCCGGAAGTGAGGACCCGGTGACTATGCCTCCTGGCGGAGGAATCTGAACGGAATGGGTTAGAAAACCCACTTAGCCCTGCGGTCAAGACTGTAACGCACCTCCGAGGCCGATTTCTTCCTACTGAGGACCTCTTGAGCTCGAAAAGCGTGTGCCGAGGGCATCCTGAACGGGGACTACTTAGCGAGGCGCAGGATCATTGATTACGTGGCTTACGTGAGGCATAGTTCCGGCAGGGGACGGACCCAGATGGTTCGTTTTGGCGCCAACGCGTGCAGGGCTGAGGGGAAACTCGGTTCCTGGTGGGTCTCTCTGGAGTGTGCGCGCTGCCTGACCACTGCTTCTCCGCGGGGCTAGCCTCAGGGTGGGGGGAGAATCTGCTTCCTGGTCTCAGCCTCGGTGAGACTGTTCGGGATATTCCTGGACGTGCACGTGAATCGGACACCTGCCTGACCAGACACTTGGCCAATTACAGCCTGAATATACAGACATTCTAAGGGAAGAGAAACTTAAAACTTTTGGGGGCGACTGGAAGGGGATGAGGCATGAAGTTGAGGGGGAAAAAAGGGAAAAAAAGCCCTTCAAAAATCAGTAACAGATAGCCGGGTGGTGGTGGCGCACGCCTTTAATCCCAGTACTCAGAAGGCAGAGCCAGGTTGGTCTCTGTGAGTTCGAGGCCAGCCTGGGATACCAAGTGAGTTCCAGGAAAGTCGCAAAGCTACACAGGGAAACCCTGTCTCGAAAAACCGAAAAGAAAAAAAAAAAGTAAAAATCAGTAACAAACAAGCCTCTAATTGAGGCAGAGAGATCTTTGAATTCAAGGTCCAAGTTCCAGGCCCCAAATTTAAACAAACAAGGTAAACATAGTGGCACACCCCTGCAGAGGCAGGTGAATCTGTCAGTTCATGGATTATATAGTGAGTTCCAGGACAGCCAGAGCTAGTGAGACTCTGTCTCAAAAAAATAAATAATATGAACAAACAAAATACAAATAAGTAAAAAATAATAGTTAAGAATGGGCTGGGGTGCTGCTGGGCGTGTTTGATCACGTCTTTAATCCCATCACTCTGGAGGCAGAAGCAGGTGGATCTTGGTGAGTTCGAGGCCAACCCTGTCTACAAAGCAAGTGTCCAGGCCAGCCAGAACTGTTACACAGAGAAACCCTGTCTCAAAAACAAACAAACAAAGAATGGGCTGGGGATGTGGCTTAGGGTTTAGGAGCACTAGCTGCTTATTGAGGGACTCTAGGAGGGCCTTGTAAACACCTGGCAAGCACTTCTACCACTGAGCTACATCCATCCCAAATCATTCTTCCTCCAAGTCAGTATTAGAAAGACAAAGGAAGAGCTGAATGTGGAAGCATGAGTAAATCCCAAGATTTACTGTAGCACTTCACCGAGAAGAGAAAACTAAAACCCAGACTTGGGATTGAACGTCTTTATTAAATAACTGAATAAATGGCAGCACAAACCAGCAGCAATAACTTCGGAAGGAATGGGGACAGGTGTAGGGTCTGAATATAATGGTTTATTTCACGGTCTTACAGTAGCTGAAGAACTATGCCCAGGAACCACTGATGCTATCACATACCGAAACTACAGAAAGGCAAAGCTGAAATACTAAGGACACTCTGCCTGTTCCATGACTGAATCACAATTTTATATAAATCATCCCACTACTCTGCTTTCACTTTAGAGCATATAAATCTTTTGCCTTTTATGGATTCTCCTAATACTAAGGTTTCCCACATGAAGACTGAAATCTGATTTTCTGAAAGTTTCCAACCCACAGCTAGGAGCAGTTGTGAATGCTGAAGGAACTATTTCTGAAATGATTCCATGCTTTTCCTCACTTCCATTCTCCAGGATGTATTATTTCCTCTTGTGCCCATAACTACCCCCACATTTCTGGGGAAGAGAATGCACCAAAAGAAGAAACAGAACTTCCTGCCTTAGCCTTTTAGGAATCCTGTTTGTAGAAAGCATCTCAAAACTCCCAGGTTCTCACTACTTCTTGAAGAAATACTTGCTTATTGGCTCCATGCAGGAAATTAGGGAGGATCAAGGAATCTGTAAAGCCGATTAAAATGTAACAAAGAAAAAAAATCAGTGTCCCATTTTGCACAACTGTACTTCTCTCTGGTGCCCCCAACAAGGATGGTTTTCTGGGACTAGTTAATATTCTTGGGGTTGGGGGTAGAAATCCTATGATCTAGTACTCCATTGACTTTGTGCCTAGAAGGCTTCTGAGAGACATGGAGTAGGCAGATAAATAAATAAATAGATAAATAAATAAGTAGATAAATAAATACATACATACATACAAACATACAGTTCAATTGGCAGATTCATCGGCACCACCAGCACAGGAGAGGGAAGAGAACACGATTAAACCGGGAAAGGCTGAGAAAGGAAGGGGCTGAAAAGGGACAGCAATGGGGTAAGGGGCGGGAGAGAGACGTTTTGGCCTTAAAGCAAGTCCAAGTCGATGGAGTGGATGCTGGCAATGGGAGCTCTCCAGAAGTTGAAGGTGCTGTACGCGAGGAGGGGGTCACCTCCAGGGTTGTTCTGCTCCGCTCCGGTCGACTGAGCGCCCGTCTGGCCAACGCTGTCGTCCTTGCTCTTGTAGGTGGATGTATCCGACAGGCCCAGGCCTTCTAGTTCCGACAGATCCAGTTCTGGGATGGGCATCCTCCAGAACAGAAAGGAGCTGTACTGGCTACTCACAGGGTCCCTCATACTTCCCTGGGGAAGAGCAAATCACTCGTTAGTCTTCATGCTAGAGCAAGTTCCTTGCCCCAAGGCTTCCCTCGCTTAAACTGCTCGTTTTTGTTTGCTCTGGTGAATAAACCAAATTTTCTAAGACAAGTACCAGGAACTCTTTCGATTACGATTTTGCACCAGCTCCTAGCTTCTCCCCATCTTCGGTGGGCCAGATCCTGCCTACTGCATCAGGCTTACCTTGGCTCTAAGTTTTCCTGCAGTAATATACCTTGGGCCTTATGCACAGTAGGCAGGAACTGTATCTCTCTACTCTCAGGTATGATTTCCGAGGCTTTCTGAAATCTGGCCCCACTCTTGTGTGTGTGTGTGGTATTGAGGGGTTGACAGATGCTGGGTGTGCTAGGCAAATGTTCTAACCCTGAGTTATACCCTAAGCCTGCTTTTTACCTTTACTTTTAGACAGGATCTTACTGACTTGCCCAGTCCAACTTTGAACTTGAAATCTTCCTGCCTCAGCCTCCTGAGTAACTGGGATTACAGGCCTGCTCCACTAGGCCTGCTCCATTAATTAATTAATTGTTCTGAGAATCAAAGCCAGGACTTTGCATGTGCTGGTCAAGGACTCTACACATTTCCAGAACTAAATATTTGGCTTCTTCAAGTCTGTTTAATAAGTTATGATGCTTCTGTAAAGGTCTTCCATGACATGTTCTATTTCTCTTCTTGCCTTTAAACTGACCACAAACTCACCTCCTCCAGGACATAACCCACAAGGTAGTCGCCCCCAGCGCCTTCCCAACACCCTGCAGAGTTTTACCTGACTCCGTCGTGTTTTGGTTACAGATCACGATGGACTGGATATGTGTTATGCATTTATCTACTTAAAGAGACCAAAAATTCCTCCATGGGTAAAAACCCACCTACTAGATTGGGCATGGTGGCGTATGTCTTTAATCCCACCATTCAGGAGTTAGAAGCAGTTGATCTCTTGAGTTCCAGGTCAGCCTGGTCTACAGAGTCAGTTCCAGGACAGCCAGGGCTACATAAAGAGACCATGCCTCAAAAACAAAACAAAAACAAAAAACACCCTCTGCTGTGGACATCGTTCTGTAAAAATAAAACACTGATTGGCCAGTGGCCAGGCAGGAAGTATAGGCAGGACAAGGAGAGAGGAGAATTCTGGGAAGTGGAAGGCTGAGTCAGGGAGACACTGCCAGCCGCTGCCATGACAAGCAACATGTAAGATGCCGGTAAGCCACGATCCACGTGGCAAGGTATAGATTTATAGAAATGGATTAATTTAAGATAGAAGAACAGTTAGCAAGAAGCCTGCCATGGCCATACAGTTTGTAAATAATATAAGCATCTGTGTGTTTATTTTATAAGTGGGCTGTCGGACTGCTGGGGCTTGGCGGGACCCAGAGAGAACTCCAGCTACAACCCTCCCCCAAAAAAAGCAAAACAAACACATCTACTTTTGGGTAAAGCAGGAGCTAGACCTTACATATAAACATTAATTTGTCCTCACTAGCATAGTGAATACTTTGTTACTCACACATTTGTCCCCAAAGTGACAAGTCTTTATTATGTCTCTCTGGCCTAGCTCTCCTCAGAACAAACCCAGATGCTAGAAGAACTTTGTTCTACTACACCAGGATCTTTTCCCTCTGATCCACACCATAGAGAAAATCTGACCACATACAACAACCAGGTTGGAAGTACCAGGTAAGGAAGCAAAGTTGAGATCAGAAGGAAATGGTACCTTGACAGAATCTCAGCTTTTTCTGGAGACAGGGTCTCACTATGCAGACCAGGCTGGCCCTGAACTCACCAAAAGCCGATGGCCTCTGCTTCCTGAGTTCTGGGGTTAAAGGCACATGCCACTATGCCCAACTCCTTTTTCCACGTTTGAACGATCAGTTGTAATACCTTTGCTTCTCATCCAACCCACACCTCCCTGACTGTGTGACCAGTAGAGTTCTCTGGAGCCTCCATGGATTATTTACTAGCCAGGAAAGGGCAAGAAGCTTTAGGTTAAATGTTCCCAAAGGAGCAAAAAGAACATTCCAACTACCCCAAAAATAGAAGCCGGAGTTTCAAAAAGCCTTTCTGGAACACACTATCAGCCCTTACCAGCCCATGACTCCTAAAAAGTGGCCTTAAGTAGGTTCCAAAATGTCCCTACATGATGTGAAATGTCTCTACCAAAGTAGGATAATTAACCTAGAACACAATCTGCAGGAAATGTGGGGTTCTAAATGGTCAGTGGGTAGACCAGAAGAGGGTTTTTGTTTTTGAGTCTTGCTTCAAACTCAACTCCAGTTCAGGCTGACTTTGAATACAAAGCCTTCATGCGAAGGCTTCCATAGTGCTGGAATTACAGGAATGGATCACCACACCAGGCCAGAACTTTTGGGCTGTTTTTTTGTTGTTTTTTTTTTTTTTTTTTTTAAGACAGGGTATTCCCTTGTAACCCTGGCTGTTACTTGGTATGTAGTCCAGCTGGGCCCCAAACTTCTGGCAATCTTCTTGCCTCAGTCTCCAGAGTAATGGCATTCCAGCTGTGGACCACACACTTGGTGTTTCAGATTTTGCCTTCTCCCCTTAATCTTGTGCAAGGATAGACAGACACAGGTATACACACGGCCTCACTCACACTCATGAGGATATGGAAGGAGGCAAGAGGACAGCAGGTGTGCTGCTCTATCAATACATGCCCCATTCCCTTGAGACAGGTCGCTCTGAACCTGGAGCTAGCCTGGTAGCCAACAAGTCCAGCCATCCTGCTGTCTCCACCCTCCCATATTTCTGGGGCTACAGGCAACCATACCCACTTTTATTTGGCTTCTGGGGATTTGAACTCAGGTTCTCTCTCTCTCTCTTTTTTTTTTTTTTTTTTTTTTTTTGGTTTTTCAAGACAGTGTTTCTCTATTTTTAACAGCTCTGGCTGCCCTAGAACTTGCTTTATAAACCAGGCTGGCAGCCGGGCAGTGGTGGTGCACATCTTTAATCCCAGCGCTCAAGAGACAGAGCCAGGCGGATCTCTGTAAGTTCGAGGCCAGCCTGGTCTAGGGAGTGAGATCCAGGACAGGAACCAAAACTACACAGAGAAACCCTGTCTCTCAAAAACAAAACAAAACATAAACCAGGCTGGCCTCAAACTCAGAGATCCGCCTGCCTCTGCCTCCTGAGTGCTGGGATTAAAGGTATTCGCAGCAATCAAGAGGCTCAGGCAGTAGTTTGAGGAGTATGAGTTTGGGTCCAGGCTGGGCAAGACCCTGGCTCCAAGATAACAAGCAAAATAATAATAATAAATCATTTTTTTTCAGGCAAGGTCTCATAGCTCAGGTTAGCTTCAAAATCTAACTCCTGTTCCTCCTGCCTTCATCTCCCAAATGCTGGGTTTCCAGGCATGAGTCAGGACAGCTGGCTTAAAAAAGCAAATTCTGGGTTTATTTCATTTGTCCATCCATCCTTCCTCTTCCTTCCCTTTCTCCTTTCTTCTCTCTCTCTGTCTTTCTGTCTCTGTTCTCTCTTCTCTCTCTCTCTCCATCTCTCTGTATCTCTTTCTCTCTGTCTCTCTCATCAAGCTCCAAAATAAGCCCCTGGGAACTGAACATTACTCAACAGAGAAGCAGTTTAACAAGAGCGTGATTCCGGGACTGAAGCAGGGCCAGGGAGTTTGTAGAAAGGTGAGGTCACTGCCCTATGAACTCAGCTCTGATCATCTCCATGGTAACATGCAGAGAGCTAGCAAGCATGACTGTACCTATAACACCTTTTAGCCAACCAATCCCTGCTTAGGTCTGGGACTGCAAAGAACAAGCCTTAGAAGTCAGGCTGTTACTGACTCTGATTATCAGGGAAGTTTATTACATCACCAGGCTTTGCCTAGCTAGCTGACTCTAAAAAACAAAACAAAACAAAACAAAAAAACACCCTCTCTTATAAGTCTCCTACAGAGTGACCTTCCTATAATACAGGGCATATGATAGACTGTTTTCCAGAGACAATGTCTCAGGTAGCCTAAGAACTGAAGTAGCAGAGACTGATCTTGAATTTCTGATCCTTCTGACACCCAGACTACATCATAGGCTCTTAAGAAAAAAAAATACTCAAAAAAAAATACTCAAAAAAAAATACTCAAAAAAAGAAAAAAAAATAGACTCATTAGGAAAAAGAAAAAAAAATATTTTTGTTCTTTTGAGCTAGGGTCTAGCTATGTAACCCAGGCTATGTAGAAACTTATATAGCCCAGGCTAGCCTGGAACTCAAGATCCTCTCTAGTCACAACTTCCAGCTTCTGGGTGCTGAGATCACAGGTATTATCCTCACACCTGACTTAAAATGAGAAAAAAAAAATTTTTGTTTTAAATTTTGTTGAGACAGGGTCTCACTATGTTGCCCTGGCTGTTCTAGGACTCTTTCTACTTGTTTGACCTTGTAACCCAGGCAAGCTGGGCTGGGAGCATCTGGGGCTTCTCCTCCTCTGCCTGGGATTACAGCTGCATTCCCGCGCCCCACTTTAAGTGAGGTGAGTTCTGAGGATTCCAACTCAGGTCCTCACACTTGGGTGGGTAAAGATGGCATTACTCACTGAGCCATCTCCCTCCCAGCCCTGGCCTGGTACTTTCAGCAATCCTGTCTCAGCCTCCTAGGAGCCAGGAATATAAACATGTACCACCACGCCCCATTATGAACTTTGACCGGGCGGTGGTGGAGCACGTCTTTAATCTCAGCACTCGGGAGGCAGAGGCAGGCGGATCTCTGTGAATTCCAAGCCAACCAGGGTTACACAGTGAAAGCCTGTCTAAAAAAAGACATTTGT
This sequence comes from Peromyscus eremicus, assembly GCF_949786415.1. Taxonomy (NCBI): domain Eukaryota; kingdom Metazoa; phylum Chordata; class Mammalia; order Rodentia; family Cricetidae; genus Peromyscus; species Peromyscus eremicus. The sequence goes on from NC_081421.1 coordinate 68,647,077, forward strand.
TTGTGGTTTTATTTTTGTTTCTTAAACAAGATCTTGACATGTAGCCCAAGTGCTGGCTTCTAACTTGGAATCCCTGCCTCTGCCTCGGAGTCCTGGGATTACAGGCATGTGCCACTGCTCCCAGCTACGAATTTAGTTCTCAAAGTAATTATTTCCTTAGTATATCCTGTTGACTACTTTCTGTGGTTCTAATCTGAATAATAAGAGAGCTGGAGATGGTAGCGAATTCAGGTAACCCCAGCATCTGGCAGGTAGAGGCAGGAGGATCAGGAGTTTGACACAAGCCTGCTACAAGAAACTGTTTTGAAAAACAGAGTAGAGAATGAGCTAGATTTTTAAGTCAGCATTGACAAACCGACTCCTTTCCTTACAAGTGTAACATGGATAGCATGGTTGCCTAAACAATTTATCAGAGACTGGCAGACCTATCATCCAAACTGAAAAAGCTAGAGTCAGGTGTGATGGCACACAACTACAATCCCAGCACTCAGGAGGCTCAAGGATTGTGGGTTCAAGCCTAGCCTGAGCACAACGTGAGTCCAGAGCCCCTCAAAACTCAGACAAAAAGAACATAAACAAAACACAAAACCAATTTGAAATAAAACAATTTAAATGAAATTGTGTGGAAATATTTAAAGGAAATAGTAAAAAGCTGAAAATCTCCAGCCCAGAGACATGTACAGAGACCCAAATTCATTCCAGAAACTGGATGTATAGGCATATGTAGCGTTAAAATAAAAAGATAGGCTGCTTTTAAGCTGGCTTCCCTTTTCCTTCCTTAAATTTCCTTCACCCATCTTTTTACCTATTTTTATCTTTTTTTTTAAAAAAATAAGTTATTTAATTCTGTTTTATGTGCATTGGTGTGAAGATGTCATATCTTCTTCTGATATGACAGTTGTGAGCTGCCATATGGTTACCGGGAATTGAACCCGGGTCCTCTGGAAGAGGATCTGAGGATCCAGTGCTCCCCCACCTATGTCTAATCTTAAAGGCACTAGATGGGGACTGATGCCATGATACCGGCTCAATAAATGTTTCCCGATGCCATCCATTTTGAATTATCCAGATATTTTAGGCAAAGTAACTTCTAAATTTCATTGTCAGTTCCTAGAGATACAATGATTAATAACTACACACATTCAAAAGATACGCTTTCTTTAAGCCACATGGACACACCCAAATACCCTTTGTCCAGACCCCCTCCCCATGAGCATCCAAGGCCTACTCCACAGGCCTTGCTGTGTCATGCTACCGTGCAGTCTAAGGGTGGAGGGTGGACATGGAAGCTCTCTGGTATCTCTCACGTTGCTCTAGGATTTTCCTATCAGCCACAACCTTCCCCACTAATTAAGAGGGGCTGCAAAGGAAAATTTGCTCTCATCAGTGGTTCCCGTGGGCTGCACTGATCGAAACATGCCATCAGGCAATTCCACGGTCGCCCCCACCTGTCCTACCTCAAGGCTCTTTGGAGTAAAAAAAATCTGAGGGGGGGGGGGAGATTGTTAAAGGTTTGGATCATTCTCAATAGTATCCCATATTTAAAAAAAAAAAAAAAAAAAGAGGAAAAGGAAAAAAGGGTACCCTACTCCCCAAAACTCCCTTCCAACTGATACAGAGCAGTGAAGGGGTGGAAATATAAAGAAGTAGAGGCTACAGGAATTATAGTAGGAATAAAGATTCACCAAATAACTGGTAGCAAAAATTATAGCTTGGAAAGGGAGATGCAGATAACTAGACACTAGACAGAAGTCATTAGATGCACAGGGCAAAAATTATAGGAAAATGGATACATGAAATGAGGAGCTAAAAGCCGAGAAATAATTACAGGTGAAGAGCTAGAAATGAACGCTTAGGTCCATGATAAGGCATAGATGGAGATCTCAACAGAGATAAAAACCTGGTACCAGCTGCCCATTGTTCGTAGCGCCCCCTTCTCTCCTATTCAACCGTCCCCCACCTAGTCTCACACGGGGGTCTTGCAGGCTTGAGAAGGCGCCCCTCTAATCTAGGTTACCTGTTACCAATGAATGACTAGCGTGTTCCGAAGACGGAGGGGATGCCTCAGGGGCTCGGGGGTCGGTTCTGGCCCGGAGAGGAGGAGGAGGAGGCTGCCGAAGGAAGCCCGCTGGGGGGACGAGGCGGCTTTGTCTCCTCACGCCTTCTCCCTCGTCTGTGACAGAGGCGGCCGCCGGGTCTCCCCTGCAATGCAGCCCCTCCTAGCGAGGGCGGAAGCGCTCCCCGCCCCCTCTCTGCCTGACTCGGCTAATTCGAATGATAGGTTCCGGAACACGCCACCCGGGCTAGCGCCTCGCCCCCGGCTCGCCCGGCACCCCCACCTCTCCAGCACCCCCCAGCTGAGCGGGGTGCGATGGCCGGCCAGTTAATTGCCCTCTAACTTAGATGTATGGATTAAAAGGTCTTCCCGCTAGACCACAGAACGGCCCTCCTTGCCCACTGGGAGGACTCAAGGTGGGGGGACACTTGGGGAGGCTCGGAAAGGCCCCCCAGCGCGTGCTCGCCTCTGCGCCGGCGACAGGTGGACAGGCCCAGCGCGGACACTTGGGGTGCTGCGGCTGTCCCCCCGCGGGCCACGCCGTGCGCCCCGGGGCGGGCAGGCCTAGGCGGAGCGCGCTGCGCTCGGCTCGCAGCCCCGCGGCTTTCGTAATCGCGTCGCCGGCGTTTCCGCCCTCGGCCGGCCCCACCTCTGCCGGGCCCGCCCTCGCCTCGCCGCCGTGCCGAGCAGCAGCCCGGGAACCCGGAGTGGCGGAGCCCCCGCCCGCAGCGGCCACCGCCTGGACGCCGGGGGAGCCGCAGGTGAGAGCGCCGCCGGGCGGGCCGGGCTGCGCGCGGGCGGGCGGCCGGCCGGCGGGGAGGAGGGCAGGGCAGGGCGGCGGGGAGGAGGTCGCCGGCACCGTCCACGCGCGGCCAGCGCCAGCCGGGGGAAGGCGAGGGACTCGGCGATCGCAGCGTGGGGGCCGGGCGGGAGGTGCGAAGCGACCCGGGGCTCCTCGCCGGCCCACTGACCTCAGAGATCGGCTGTCCCGGACCAAACGGAGGGGTGCGGGGGGGGGGGGGGGTGCCGGAAGGACTAAGCCAGACCGAGGCCGGCCCGGAGAACAGTGACAGAGCCAGGACGATCCCCTGAGGGTCCCATCTTAGTTCCGAGTGGGTGGGGGGACAGAGCTGGAGTCTGATGGGAAATATTGGGGGAGGGAAACACATTAGGGTCTCCTGTTTTCTCAAGTCCCCAGAAGCCCTTTCCTGGGGTTAGGGTACGGCTGGTACTAGAACAAATGTCTGTCACTTGGCTGAAAATGGGCCCGTTCCTCTCTCCAGGGCCCCTCAGCGGCCCGCTGTGTCTGGAGGGTCTCCACACAGGGACCAGCTGCATCCCTGGGCGTCCAGCCAGAATTTGCCCACACTCTGCTCAAGTCTCTTTCTCTCCAGCTGCTTCTTGTGAAGGCTTGTCAGACAGCGGCTTGGAGGCCTTGGGGCTGGAGGCAGCGGGACCGGGAAAACCGGTTTGGGGCTACCACAGGACCCGGGAACTACCTGAGTACATCCTTCCTCCCGGGCTCTTTTTCCCCACCCCCGTCCTGCTTGCCCCTTCTACGGTTCGGCCCACCGTGACCATGACCGTGCTTTGGAGATTGTCATTGCAGGTTCTGGATTTCTTGTGGAACTGAGAGGGGCCCCAGTCAGGATGTGGCTTTGTGCGGTCTAATCCTTGATCCCTTCCCCGTCTCCTTCCTTTTTTTCTGTGGGGATGAAGTGGTGGGCAGTGGATGCAGCATCGCTCCCTCCTCAGCTCACCAGCCCAGGCCTCATTTGTCCCTATCCCAATCGTTGGCTGCTTTAAAACAGAGTGACAGCCAATGCCTAGTACTTCCTTTTCTGGCTTTGTTCCTCTTCTCCCACCCCACACTACCGCACTGACCCTGGCCTGTCTTCACACTCCGACTCCGCCTCCAAGTTTCAGGGACCCTAATGTCCTAGGGAATGGAGTTTCCTGGTCACCTCTCATCATCATGGGTTGTTTCGTGCCAAGTCCCACACACACTTTCCCTCCACCCAGCGTGGTCAGGTCCCTGGAAGAGAAACAGAAACGTCCTTGTTCCCTCCAGGGCCCCTTTCCTCTCCCTCCTCCTCTTCCCTGCTCCCAGCATTGGCCACCTCTGTCCACTCAGCTTTGAGCAGGGTGGAGAATCCTGGGTAGAGTCCAGCCTCAGTATGGACTGTCTGGTAGTGTTGGGGGTTTCCTCTGATTCTTTATTGTTTTCTCCGTTTCCCCAACCCTTACCACCGGCCACCATCATGACAAGCCTTGTGACCGACTTTCCCACTGACCAGGCCTCCCCTCTCTGGACAGCTGTGTTCTGACCAGTCCTGGTTACTCCTCCTCCCTCCCAGGGGTGGGAAGGGAGGTGAGAGAAAGCCCAGACTCTTGGGTTCTTTCCTACCCTAGAAGCTATGTTCCACTGAGTGATCTCATCTCAGGGCTGCTAGAAAACAACACAGAAAAAAACACTTGAAAAAAAAAAAACAAACAAAACTCCGTTTTTTTGGTCAGTCTAGGCGGATGGAGCACCCAGCTTCCAGCCTCAAGCCTAGAGGAAAGGCCCGTTCCCATTCATGCTACTGTTTAATATTCATGAACTGCCCTATTGGACTCCTGGGCAGTGCTATAGGACAGGGAAGTACAGTCCGTGCAGAGGAAACTCTGATGGGCCGTCACCCCGGGTTGGCGGCAGGAAAGAGGGGAGAAAGTTCTGCCTTGGACACAAGTGCTACAGGAAAGTTCCTGTGTCTGGTTCACTGGGTGCTTGGAAGTGGTGGGAAGGAGGAAGAGAACGCGTCCCAGTGGGAGGGGAGGGGGCAGGGAGGCCTGAGCCTTATAGGACGGAAGACACCGAACCGTACAGGATGGGACCTTGTGAGAAAGGGTGGGGAGGCTGCGAAGTGATTCCTCAGGACATTACCTGTAAAGGGCACGCACACACAGCCTACACAAGGTCAGATATTAACTCTAAATGGACTCCGGGAGGCCGCTGGGCCGCAGCTGGGGGAAGTGAGGAGGCACCAAGGCGCTGGAGTGAGCAGGAAGAAATTCCTCGCTCCAGAAGTATTTGTGGAGGCCGGCACCTCTGCAGCTAGCCTCCTGGGAACTAGGTGGTCCTGAGGCAATTTAGGTGTTGGGGCAAGGTAAGAGAAAAGGGAGGCCAGGGCGGAGGCCTTGTTTGTGAGAACAAAAACCACTATTTCCTCTTCAGAGTCACTCACATGCCCCTCCCCTCCGCCCCAGCCCAGGCAGAAGGGAGCTGAAGTTGGTAGCACCCTACCTGTTCATTTCTGTCGCTGTTTGGTTTTCTCTGTCTCATCCAGAGTCCTTAGCCCCTTCCTCCCTGGTCCCAGGAGTCACTGCGCCTCACCCTGTTGATGGTCTTTTTGCACTATTCATTGTAAGAAGCAACCGTGAGCCCCCTGTGTTTGGAGGGGGTCAGCATTGGGGTACGGTTGTAGAGCCTCCAAGAGAGAAGATGGAGGTTTATCAGAAGGTCTGGAGGATGGGGATGGCGGGGGATGTTTCTCACTAACCTTTTTTTTTTTCTTTCTGCTAAAATTCAGGATCCCACATCTAAAGAAGACAGTGCCTGCCTGCCCAAGCCTCTTGCTAATGCTTCACCACACAGCTAAGGGTCTCTAGGATCTCTAGGATTCCCGAGCCATCCAGCTGTGTGAGCCCAGGGTGTTGTTACATCTGAGAGTGAGGGCTGGCCGGTTAGCAACAGAACAAGAGCCCTCTGGGGCGTCTGGCAGAGGCCCGAAGCTGGAACCATCAGGGAATATGAGTGAATTTTGGCACAAACTGGGCTGCTGCGTGGTTGAGAAGCCTCAGCCGGTAAGTGTCCTGTCCCCACCCCGACACAGGCACAGAAAGTAGTTACCGTGTGCGGTGAAGTGGACACACCATCTCTGGTCTGCCTTCTGAAAACCACACTGCTCACCTACCTCCTGAGAGCTTCTGGGGCAGGCCAAGTATGCACATGTGCAATAAAGGGGCCTGTGTGACAGAAGAGTTGAATAGTTCTAGCTGTCACCTGCTCCTGTTCTGAGGTGGGCAGAGGTTGTAGGTAGAACTGAAGACCTGTCAGCGTCCCCCTCTTCAGCCAGAGGTGTCTTTGCTCTGTCCTTTCTTTGTGTGATCACTCGGCAGACCGTCCTTACCACTCCAGTGACAATGTCTCTGGTTTGTTACTCCAACTTCGTCTTGCCTACCCTGATGTTTGCCCATTATACTGCCAAATCAACCCTTCACTCTTAGTGGTTTTGGGAGACTCCTTCCCCTTCCTCCACGGGAGGAGATGGCTGCATATGTGACTCCCTGTCTTCTCCAAACAGAAGAAGAGGAGAAGACGGATTGACCGCACCATGATCGGGGAACCCATGAATTTTGTCCATTTGACTCACATCGGCTCCGGAGAGATGGGAGCTGGAGATGGACTTGCCATGGTAATAAGGGGAGGGGAAGGGGCTTATTTGGGGGTGTAGTCAAGCGAGGGTCGTAACAGAGTACTTCCTGGGGAAACAAGAGTCTTAGATGGTAGACTTGGTCCCCTGTGGTGTGCATTTCTGATCTCTAGGGTCTATGTAACTTCTTTACAGTTAGCCTACTGGTCTTCATTGAGTGAGGGGAATATATGTTGTAGTAGTTGAAGTTTTTCTCAAACCACGGCTCTCCTAAGAATTAATCAGAGCTAGGACGTAGCTCAGTGGGTAGGGTACTTGCCTAGGATGCAGGAAGCCCTGGGTTTGATCCCCAGCCTTCAGAAACTGGGTGTGGTGACTCAGACCTGTAACCTCAGCACTCAGGAACGAGGGACCAGAGGCTCAAGGTCATCCTGCACAGGGAGTTTGAGGCCAGCCTGGCCTAGAGACCCTATCCCAAAATAGGAAAAAAAGAAAAAAGAAAACCTGTTAAATCAGTGTCAGAGTGAGTCATATTGTGACTGGGAATCCTGGGCCATGAAAGGCCCTGTTCTAAATCATGTCTCTGATGCATCTCTGCTCTTGGTAAGGGAGATGGGTGTGGACATAGTTTTTAATACTGGTTATAAAACTCACAGAGAAATATGGGAGTGGTTTTGTGTGTGTGTGAGGGGGTCTCATTAGTAAATGACTCATTTTTACCTCGTCTTCATGAGACTTCTCTGAGAAGGGTGGTGGTCAGGTTTAAACTCTTCAGACAAATGTCATTGCCAGAAAAGAGATGAGGTCAAGCTCCTCCTGGGGGCACAGGGTCAATTGTTGCTTGGCGTGGAATGTGGAGAGTGAGGTGACGGTGTGACATGTGCTTTTCAACAGACAGGTGCAGTTCAGGAGCAGATGAGATCCAAGGGGAACCGAGACAGACCATGGAGCAATTCTAGGGCCTTGTAGCTCCCATGGGACTGGTAAGTGTGTGCCTGTGCCAGCATAGCCTGATGCCCTGCCTCAGACCCTTAATCCTCTGATGCAAGAGTGAGAAGTGAGCCGGGTGGTGGCGCACGCCTTTAATCCCAGCACTCAGGAGGCAGAGCCAGGCGGATCTCTGTGAGTTCGAGGCCAGCCTGGACTACCAATTGAGTTCCAGGAAAGGTGCAAAGCTACACAGAGAAACCCTGTCTCGGAAAAAAAAAAAAGAGTGAGAAGTGAATGGATGGAAAGAAGTAAAATGAAAATTCAAGAACACAGGATCAAAAAATGTAGGCTCTTTACAAGGAAGGCAGGGGGTGGGGTGGGGGTAGGGGGTGGGGGGGTGGAGTATAGTGGCACACACACATAGTCCCGGCACACTGGAGGTCAAGGCAGGAAGAATAGTTCAAGCTTCTCTTCAACAAATAGTGAAGTCAAGGTCAGTGTAGGCTACATGGTACCCAGGCTCAAAAAACAAAGAAAAAAAAGTGAAGAAAGAGGGCCAGGTGGCAGTGGTGGTCCCCGCCTTTAATCCCAGCACTCGGGAGGCAGAGCCAGGTGGATCTCTGTGAGTTCGAGGCCAGCCTGGGCTACCAAGTGAGTTCCAGGAAAGACGCAAAGCTACACAGAGAAATCCTGTCTTGAAAAACAAAAACACAAAACAAAACAAAAAAAATTTTGAGGAAAGAGCCTTACGGCAAGTTTAAAATGTGCACTATAGGCCGGGCACGGTGGCATATACCTTTAACCCAGCACTGGGGAGGCAGAGGCAGGCAGATTTTTGCAAATTTGAGGTTAGGACTACTTAATGAGACTCTGTCTCCCTTGTACTCCCCCACAAAGATGTACACTATATATAATGTGTGTGTGTGTGTGTGTGTGTGTGTGGTGCCTTCTCCCTCGGGCTTTGTCTTCTTGTCCAGTGGGGTTTTGGTAGGTAGCTAAAGTGACTCAAATTCACTTTGTTTCCCAGGCTGACTTTAAATTCAGGATCCTCCTTTCAGAAACTTCCAAGAGCTAGGACTACAGATGTGTGCTATTGTGTCTATCTCCAGATCATCCTTTTTTTTAAAAAAAAAAAAAAAAAAAAAAAAAAAAGTTTGGCCAGACACTGTGGTTCATGCCTGTAATCCTAGCACTTCGGAAATTGAGGCAGGAGGATTGCTATGTGTTTGAAAGCAGCCGGCTGCTTTCAAGAGTTGATTTTTTTGTTTTGTTTTGTTTGTTTAAATTTAGGCTCTGCAGTCTTGGAGTTCCCGTTCCATGTCCAGCCCAGAAGAAATGCCACCCTCACCAGATCCCTTCTACAACCAGTGACCCAAGGCTCCTTCCTCCCCTCTTCCTAACAAGTGCCTCAAAAGGCATGGGGGCTGGACTCCCTCCACTCCCTCTGGCCTCTGCCCCTCCTGGAGATGGGGTCAAGGCAGCAGGACTGACCAAGTGACTACTGGTGGGCCAGAGGAGCTCAGCTGAAGCTCTGGGCACCCTAGATCTGAGCTGGGGGTTCTCTGGGAACCTGGAATGAGTTCCCTACTCCTGAATGAAGGTCGGGTGCCACCTGTTTAAACTTCTTGCCTTTACTCTTTAACGGAGGCAGGTAGGTGAGGGGACCGCAGCTGCCCCCCTGCCCTCTTTCCTTCTGGAATGAGCAATGCAGTGGTCAGGGGGCGGGGTTGCCACTGCCCAGTCCACGCTGGATTTTAGACCGTAAGCTCACAGCCCTCCATGTCTCTCTGCCGGCCGGCACCAGGGTCTTGCTCCAGTTAGACCTCTAATCCCATGCTTCTGTAGTATTAATAGCTTCCCAGAAATATTCTTTTTTTAATTAATTAAAAATTTAATTTAAGATGAGTTCTTTTAATTACCCCCATCCTGCTGCTATCTCTCCTTGTCCTGTCCTGTCCCTTTTAGGATCCTTGTTTTTCCCATTGAAGAAGAGGTGAGGAATGGATCCTAATTTGACCACATTCCATTTAAGACCTGAGAATCCTGGCCTGCCCTCTGTTAGCCTCCCTGCTGGCCAGGTAAAGGAAGAGGAGGGTTCTGTGTCAAAGCCAGGATGTAGCAAAATGAGCTGTATCTCAGGGTGGACTTCCTGTTAGGAATATGACAGTGGTGAGGGAAATAGGTTGAGAGGACTCTTCGAGCACAGGTCTTAAGATCCTTTATGGAAGGAAGCCTAGCTTTTCAGCTCCAACAGTTTGGACAGTTTGGGCCGTGTCATTCTTTGTAATGGAGGGCTATTCTGCATGCTATAAACTATAGCACCTCTGGCCCACCCTAATGTGGCAACCAAAATGCCCCCGGAAATTGCCAAATGTCTCCTAGGGACAAAATTACCCACAGTTGAGAACTGCAGCTTGAGAGCCAAGGTATGTTGTTTCTTAAGTGATTTCCACATCCCCCACCCCCGCCCCCCAAGTCTGGTTATTCAGCCATGGCTGAGCTAGAACCCTCACAGAACAGGCTCAGCGGAGCTGCGCATCTTCTTTGAACGTAGTGCTTGTGCTTGCATGGGCTCAGGTCTCTGTGACAGACATGTACGATGTGTCTCTGTTTTTTGATCTCTGCAAGAGGGCCTCCCACAGTTCAGAGACAGGAACAGGGTATGCTGGGATAGGAGAAGAGGGCTCAGAAGCCAGCCGTGGAGACACTGGTGGTGCCGCCCACGTGCTGAGCCCCTCTGTGCTCTAGTCCTTGAACCCAGCGTAAGACTCAGGGAGTTTGGAAGATCGAGTGTCACTCACCACGTGGCTGCAGATCCTGCGGCTGCAGATCCTGCGATAGATGGGAAGCACTGTAGGAGCAGAGTCTTTGGGCCCTTTGTTTTCTCAGGTCTTTTTGTTCTGGCCCTTTCTTTACAGGCTGATTAGAAAGGCAGAACAAGACAGATGAGCCGCCACCGGTCCTAGAAGAGAGGGCTGGGGTCTCATTAGCTCTGTAATAGGAAGCTTGTTGTGTGGTAATGGGTCAGGGCTGTGGAAACTGATCCACCCCTGCCGACTCCGACTGGTTACCCCTCACGTAGTGACTGAGGTTTCCGTTTGTCCAGAGCTCAGTGTGCTCCTGTAGTTTTTCAGGCTCTAACATTGGTCGTGGACGTCCACTCCCAGTTTGCTTACTCACAGTTCCTGTCAGGTCTGCCTGCCTCCCTGAAGGGAGCTTACCTTGTTGCCCTAGAGCAGCTCATTAGTTGGAGGCTACATGAACACTTGCGGGCATGGTGGACCTGTGCCCACGGGGCAGCACGCTCCCAGGAAGGCCGTGAACATCAAGTCACAATGGCAAAAGGCTGGACACTGTGGGGGTAACAGGAGGGGATGAGGTGTGGGTGAAGCCGAGCTCCAGCCTTTGTTAACTACTTTGGACACAGTCTTGTCCTGGCTGCTCTCCTGCCTTGAGCTACCTTCTCTAATGTGTATGCCACCACCACTTAACAAAGTGATTGGAGTGGGTTGAGAGTCATAATTTATATTAAAAACCTGATGAACTTTTAAGATACATTTTTCCAATAAAAGAGTTAAGCAAAATAGTTGCAGAGTAATCACTACGAATGTGTGTTAGATCAAAAGATGGGCATGGAAAAAAAAATAAATAACTGGGCCTGGTGGCGCACACCTTTGATCCCAGCACTTGGGAGGCAGAGGCAGGTGGATCTCTCTGAGTTCCAGGATAGCCGGAGTTGTTGCACAGAGAAACCCTGTCTGGGGGGGGGGGGGGGGGCAGGGGAGGGGCACATGGCTGATGAAGATGAACTTGTGTGTCGGCATGGCTTTTCCTGAAGAGGACCAGGGACTGGGTAGGTAAGAAAAGCCACTCCAGTCTCTGGGGTGGAACTCCTTGTTCTTGCTATTTATTCCCTCTCCTTGGTGTTTTGGAAGTACTACCTTTGATCAAGTGTGATGGCACACACCTTTAACCAGCATTCAAGAGGCTGGCAGATCTCTTCCAGGCTGGCTGGAACTATGACATCAGACCCTGCCTCAAAAAATGGATGTTTTAAACAGTGCTGGGGGTGAGGAAGATGAACAGTGTGAACATTTTTATCTTGGAAGACAGGGAATAGAGGAACAAGCTGGAGGCTGCTGTCTCTAAAGTCCCTGAGTAAGTACTTCTGTAAGGACATAAGACCAGCCAGCTAATGGTGACCCACACCTTTAATCCCAGCACTCGGGAGGCAGAGGCAGGCAGATCTCCAAGTTTGAGGCCAGCCTGGGCTATAGAGCGAGTTCCAGGACAGCCAGGGCTATACAGAGAAACCCTGTCTCCTGTCTGGAAAAACCAAAAAAGACACAAGACCAGTGGAAGAGTGTTTGCCTAGCATGTGCAGAGTCCTGGGTTTGACCCAGTCACCACCAAAAAGAAAAATGAGACCAAAATAATGTGGTTTTTATAGGTTTTTTTTTTTTTCTGTATTAAAAATAATGTAGTGGGTGCTGGGGTTGAAATGGGAGGTTACAATGCAGACATCTCCTCTTGAAGGTGACGTGGCCGTTACCTCTGACTTCTTTCTATCTGGGGAAGGTAAGAAAATAGAGAAAAGGAGAGATTATAATCACATCTACATTCTTTTCCCTGCTTTACCCTCTACAAACCATTTCCTCAACTTTGCTGGTTTGGTCTGGTGTGTGTGTGTGTGCACATGTTCCTGTGTGTGTCAGGAGTCAAGGTGTCTCCTTGACTACTCTGCTCACTGAAACAAGGTCTCACTGAACCCGAGGACACACGCGTGACTTATGGAGGTGCCTGGGGATCTGAACTTTCCTCTGGTTGCTCAGCAAGCATTTTATCCACTGGACCATCTCCCCAGCTCTGCTTTCTCTCTCTCTGTCTGTTTCTTCATTTATTTTGTTTAGTTTTTTTAAAAAACAGAAACAAAAACAAAAAACAAGGTCTTGTATAGCCCAGGCTGGCCTTGATTTTTTTTTTTTTAAAGATTTGTTTTGAGCTGGTCAGGTATGGTAACATACACCTTTAATCTTAGCACTTGAGGCTTGAGGCCAGCCTAGTCTATATTGTAAGTTCCAGCCCAGCCAAGGCTATATAGACCCTATCTTAAAAAAAGAAAATGTAGCCGGGTGGTGGTGGCACATGCCTTTAATCCCAGCACTCGGGAGGCAGAGCCAGGCGGATCTCTGTGAGTTCGAGGCCAGCCTGGGCTACTAAGTGAGTCCCAGGAAAGGCGCAAAGCTACACAGAGAAACCTTGTCTCGAAAAAAAAAAAAAAAATGTTTTTGTGGGAATGAGGGCATGTTTATACAGTGGCACATGTGTGGACTCAGGGGTCAGCTTTTTGAGAGTGTTTCTCCTTCTGTTTTTTCAGACAGTATCCCATTTCTGTTTCAGGCCAATTCTGTCTCCTACCTCCTATCACCATATGAGTGCTGGGATTGCAGATGTGTGCCTCCACATCTGGATTTTCATATGGGTTCTGGGGATGGAACTCGGGTCATTAGGCATGCGCAGTAAGCACTTACCAAGTCACCTCCCTCGAGGGAGGGGAACATTTTTTGGGGGGGGGGGGAGGGGTTGTTTATTTTGAACTTTTTAAGTGTGTGTGTGTGTGTGTGTGTGTGTGTGCATGTACCTGAGAGTGCCCACAGAGTCCAGGGTGTTGAATGCCCTTCAAGCAAGGTGATTGTGAGTGCCTGATAGGTGTGTTGGAAATTGAACTAGTGTCCTTTGGAAAAACACTGAGCTGTATTTCCAGTCTGCTGACCGGGGACTTCTCTCTTCCCTCTACCTAACCACCCGATTATAAGTGGGCACCCCATGCACAAGGACTTCGGAACACTAGGCAAGCACCCTACTAACCGAGCTGCATAAATCTCCCGCCCCCAAGTGCTTTATTTTTCTATTAAAAATAGAATTGGACTCACTAGGAGGAAAACAAATAGAAACCAGCAAATCACCAAGTGGGCCCTGTGCTGACCAACTTTCCCCTGCCAGTCATGCCTAGCAACTGACAAGAGTCAGTCTGAACCTTTAGTAACTTGTTTACTGTTTGTTTACGTCAGGGTCTCACTATGTGGCTCTGGCTGTCCTCGAACTCACAGAGAGCTGGCTACTTCTGCCTCCCGAGTGCTGGGATTAAAGGTGGCACCATCACACCCAGCTTCTTTGTGAAATTTTAAGTTGCTGGGTAGAGTCTCAAAAGGACAGTCCTTTGGGAACATGGGTACTGGTAGAAAAGCTCCAGTTTTGTGCCTCTGTCACTATTTTCTTTCTTCAGTGATGGGATTGAACCTATCACCTTTGCATGTACTAGGCAAGACCACTGAACTACCCAGCCCTACTAGCTTGTAAACCTGTTTCTTCACCTGTAAACAGGATATGACCCTATAAGCTGAGGACAGATCCAAGTGCCATATCTGGAGTGAGACCTCAGACACTAGCTGTTACTGTTACAATAAGTCAAAACTGTTAATCAGAGCTAGAAAGATGGCTCAGTGGTTAAGAGCACTGGCTGCTCTTCCGGAGGACGTGGGTTCAGCTCACAACCATCTGTAACAACAGTTCCACGGACTCATCCCTTCTCTGGTTTCCACGGGAACCAGGAATGTATGGTACACAGACATAGGTCCAGGAAAAACACCCTTGCACAATGATTTTTTAAAACTTAGCCAGGCGGTGGTGGTGGTGAAGGCCTTTAATCCCACCCAGCACTTGGGAGGCAGAGGCAGGCAGATCTCTGAGTTTGAGGCCAGACTGGTCTACAGAGTGAGTTCCGGGACAGCCAGGGCTACACAGAGAAAACCTGTCTTGAAGGAAAAAAAAAACAAACAAACAAACCAAAAAAAAAAAACAACAACAACAAAAAAAAAAACCCTCATGTTAATCATTAATTAGTTGATATGTCCCATGTCCATTGTCTATGAATTGAGTCTTTACAGCCAAGCATGTTGGAAAAATTGTGGTCAATTGGAGGTCAGCCAGAACTACCTGCTAAGACTCTCAAAAAGAAAAAAGGTAAAAAGCAGTCTTTTGGGGAGGGGAGGGGGGAGGGTTTCGAGACAGTTTCTCTGTGTAGTCTTGGCTGTCCTGGAACTCACCGTATAGACCAGGCTGGTCTCAGACTCACAGAGATCCATCTGTCTCTGCCTCCCAAGTGCTAGGATTAAAGGTGTCACCACCACCCAGCAAGATAAAAGAAGTCTTTATTTGGGCTGGAGAGATGGCTCAAAGGTTAAGAGCACTAGCTGTTCTTCCAGAGGTCCTGAGTTCAATTCCCAGCAACCACATGAGTTCAATTCCCAGCAACCACATGGTGGCTCACAACCATCTGTAATGAGATCTGGTGCCCTCTTCTGGCATGCATGCATACATGCAGACAGAACACTACATAATAAGTAAATAAATCTTTTTTAAAAAAAAAAAAAGAAAGAAAGAAAGAAGTCTTTATTTGGCTGCTGACCAGTAAGACACAGCTAAATGACCAGTATTTGTTCAAGAAGTGACAAGACACAATGCTGCACATGTTATCCCAGCACTATAGAAGTGAATTCATCCTTGGCTACACCACGAGTTTAAGGCCATCCTGGGCTATAAGAGACTGTCTTGGGCTGGTGAGATCACTCCAAGCCTAACAACCTGATTTTGATCCTGGAAATCACATGGTAGGATGAGAGAACTAGAGAACTAGCTACCACAAGTTGTCCTGTGACCTCCACTCACACAAACAGACATGCACACAAATGTTAAAAAAAAAAAAAGGGGGGGCACAATGGCACACACCTTTAATTCCAGCAGAGGCAGAAGGATTTGTTTGAGTTCAAGGCCAGCCTGGGCTACAAGTGAGTTCTAGGACAGTCAGGGTTACATAGAAAGACCCTGTCTCAAACAAACAAAAAAACCAAGAAACTGTCTTTCTGGGCATGGTGTCGCCCACCTTTAATCCCTACACTTGGAAGGCAGAGGCAGGTGGATCTCTGTGAGTTAGCTGAGCCTCCCACTAGAGTGCAGTTTAAGGTGTTGAGAGAATCACCTCAGCCCAGGAGTCACAGGCCAGCCTAGTGGAGACCTGGTCTCAAAAAAAAAAAAAAAAAGAGGCAGTGGTTGGGGGAAAAGCAAGGTGGAGATGGTGGTGTAATTCAGTGGTAGAAGACTGCCTACCATGTGTGAGGTAGGGACTCAGGCCCCAGTGACATGTGCAAACACACCCCAAACGCACCAAACAAAACACAAAACGGGCCAAGAATAACCAGCGCAAGTTATGACTCAGTAACTGAACAGGTAAGTCAGCAACGGCTTCTGTAAGTACACGGGCTGTGTTAGCAACAGGATTTGGGACATCGGGACTTTTCTGATTCATCAAGGAAGGTCCTGGCTCATCAGCCAAACAACTTACTGGTTGCATCTCTGTGAACACTGAAGAAAGGCTATTCCAGATATCCTCTAGGCCGATCTTGACACGTTTCCAGAAGGCAAGAGCTGGGCTGGGGCTCGGGCTAGTGAGTGGGAGGATGGGTCTGCGTCTCAGATGGACAGGGACCTGTGGAGAGGTGCTGAGCAAGGTGGTATGAGAGATGCAGCCATTGTCAGGACAGAGACTCGAGTCCAGAGGGCACTCCTCCCGTAGCTTGTTGCAAGGACATTGCTGGTAGGTGCAAGGCCGGTGCTCTGTGCGGAGTTCACTCAGTGCCCCAATTCGAAGACGCCCAGAAAGGCCATGCAGCTTCCCAGCGCGGCTCCTGCTCATGGTACCCGACTTACAGTGGCAGTGCCATGGACCCCAAGGCAGCAGCATCACCCGCAGATCCTCAGGAGATGGCATGGCTGTGGGTGAGGGTGATGGCCACGAGGATGGGGTGGACCCAGGTGTCGACCACTGGTGCCCGGTGGTCTCGGGAGTCAGGTCCATAGTAGTCATGTCCACAGTAGGCTTTGAAGTGAGGGGTGGCAGTTCGGTGGTCATCCTAATCTCTGGATCCTGGCTATTGGCTAAAACTCTCCCGGTGGTGCTAGAACTTCCCGCAGTATTGTGGGTCGAAAAGAGAGTCATAGGGAAGGTGGTTTTTCTGGCATCAATCACGACTCCCTCTTCCAAGGAGCCATCCTCCTCATACTCAATGGGGTCGACCATTGACGACCGGCTAGTGCCTGTCACAGTGGACAGGAGCTCGGCGGCTGCGGGGGCGGCCAGACGGTCAGCAACGGCCAGGGCATCATTATCATCCTCCAGAGTTACCTTCGTCCTCTGGGGTACACTGTTCTGGGAGGTGATGCTTGTGCTCCGGCGGCTGCGGGCTGGGCCCCCAAAGCGGAAGCTGACACTCTGCACCCCAGTCGTCGGGGTGGCGGTCGGGTTTGACGTCTGATCTTGGGCCCCCGCCGCCCGGGGCCCCAGACTAAGCAGCAGGGCCCAGAGCAGCATGCAGGCGGCGGGGACCATGGGGCTGGGAGGCTTGGGGTCGAGAGGTAGGCCCAGGCTCCTACCTTCTCTCCCTCCCTTCCGCTCTCCACCAACCTGCCAGGTCTAGAGGTCGTTTGAACCGACCAGGAGGGTGCTCCAAGGCGCGTGCCACCACGCCCTTCCCCCTCAGCGCTCTTCCCGAGCAGGGCCAGCAGCCCCAGGGGCTGAGCTAAAAATCCCCGAGGAACCCTGGCAAGCAAGAATTCTGGGCCAGAACCGAAAGGTGGATTATGATGTAAGGACTTGGCGGGGAAACTCGTTCGACTTCAATCTCTCACCACAGTTTATTAAAGGCCACAGGTCTGACTTTGCTAACAAGGGTCAAAGCATGGGCTACGACAGCAATCCTTCCCAGGATCACAGGCAGCAGACTAAGAAGGGGTTGGCTCTTCAAGATTTTGCAAGCTGGCTCCTGGGATCCAGCAGACAGGCTGGCTGTGGTTGTTGGTTAAGCCTTAACCTTCCCCACCACCACCACCTCCCCTCAAAAGACCGCTAAGATGACCAAGATGGGAAGGATCCCAGAGGTTTTGATTACAGAGAAGAAAACTGAGACCCACACGTTTTATAGTTAAAGCAGAATTAAAACCCAGAGCTCTGCACTTCCGTGGCCACACCACATCTTCCTTCCTGACAGCCGAAATGCAAGCCACCCCACGTATGGGGTTCCCACCCTCAAAACCCAGCTTGAAGGCAGTGTCCAGAAGAGAGTATCCACCGGGAAGCGAGGATCCAGTGGAACAGGGGTGGGGGCCTGGTTCAGGATGAGATGGTTTACAGAACAGCTCCAGTGTGCAGAGCGATCACCATCTTGGCCTGATTCTATGGCCCTTTGTCCAGTTCGAGTTAAGTGCCTCTTGAGCCGTGGAGATCCTGGTCCAGCCTACAGGGAGGTGGGGGGAAGTAGTTCAGGGTTCAGGACTTGGGGGTTCTTACTCCTCTATTATGGGGAAAGAAGTAGGTGAATTGGAGGAGCTAGAAATTGGGGGCCCGAGTCCCTTCCCATCTCCTGCTCGCTAACACCCCCCCCCCCCCCCACTGGATAGTTTCTCTTGGCTGCTGGCTTACCTCTTCGTAAATTTGTAAGGCTGCACCGAACCTCCTGCGTCTTCCTTGCTGGGATTGTTGGATGCCCCCCTCAATGTCTCTTGCATAATATTTTTCATTGTTCTTTAAATTTTGTTTACATTTATTTATAAGTGTGTGCCATGGATTTATTCTACCATGTAGGTTTGGGGGTCAAAGTCAAGCTTGTCAGCAAGTACCTTTACCCACTTGAGTCATCTCACTGGCCCCCGTCATTTGTTCCCGACAAATATAATAGTATCCTTAATTTTTTCTCTATGCAGTTTTCCCACTGAAAGAGCCCAAAGCAGGGCCTGTGTGTCTTAGTTCTTTGTATCTCCTCAGAGAAACAGGATTGGCTTTAGACATCCATTCCCAAACCAGCATCCTTAAGGGCAGGACTCACTGTCTGACAACTTCAGGGATGTGGACTTGGTCTAGGGAGATGAGTTGGGCCAGCTCCCCAAGGCTG